>NC_040041.1:11721385-12000012 GCF_003713205.1 Coffea eugenioides
AAAGAGTTGATCTCTAGTTTGTCTCCAATCGACCACCCGTCAGGTCGATTTCATCTGAAAATGCAGTATGATGGAAATCTTGTTGCATATCCTGCCGACTCCGCAGATGACTCGGTAGATTCCTACTGGAACACGGGGACTATGAATAACCCCAAGACTAAGCTGATTCTTACTAATGTCACCGGCAAATTATTACTGGCTGATGCTACTGGTACCTCAGTGATACAACCTGTGGCATCACCACTTTCAAGGGTAAACGGAAGTCTTTACCGTGCAACACTTGGTTATGATGGAAATTTTAGATTGTTTTCTCATAGCTTTGATGCAGAGGGAAAATCTAATATGTCGACAGAGTGGGAAGCAATTGCTGATCTCTGTGACGTGAAAGGTTTCTGTGGCTATAACAGTTATTGCAGTAGGATTGATGGCGAACCCCAGTGCTTCTGTATGCCAGGTTACAGTTTCACAGACCTCAACGAGACAAGTGGTGGCTGTGAGAGGAACTTCACTGGGAGCAAGTGCATTTTAGGCAAGGAAGATGCCTCCCATATTAACATGACTTCTCTGAATGTAGGGTGTGATGATCGGCCTTATTTTCTAGCGCCCATGCGCGAGAAGGAAGATTGCAATCATTCCTGCTTGGAGGACTGTGATTGTGATGCAGCTATATATTCTGAACCCACTTGCTCTAAATACAAGCTTCCACTCAAGTATCTCAAGAATACAACTGGTACCGTACCATCTATTGCTTTCTTCAAGCTGTCTATTGACATTAGCAGAAGTCTGAACGGTGATACTCAGAAACAGCCGTGGTCAACTATCCTTGCTCTAAGTCTGAGCTTCGTAACATATTCCTGCATCATCCTTGCAGTCTTCACTATCTTCATCTTTAAGTTCCGTATCTTGAAGTACAGAAAACTACTTTTTGAGACCAGAACAACTGGCTTAATGAAGGGATTCACTCTTCGAACATACACTTACAATGAGCTAAAGAAGGCTACCAAGGGGTTCAACCAGGAATTAGGTAGAGGCGGATTTGGAGCAGTTCACAAAGGCACTTTTGACAAAGGCAGAAGCTTTGTGGCGGTGAAAAGATTAGAGAAGGTGGTCGAAGAGGGTGAAAGAGAGTTCCGAGCTGAAATGAGGGTAATTGGCAGAACTCGACACAGGAATTTGGTCCGCTTGCTTGGATACTGTATTGAGGGATCGAAGAGGCTTTTGGTTTACGAATATATGAGCAATGGTTCCCTCGCTGATCTTCTCTTCAAAGGACAATGGCGTCCGAATTGGGATGATAGAGTTCGGATTGCACTAGACGTTGCCAGAGGCATACTCTATCTCCACGAGGAGTGCGAGTCTGCAATAATTCATTGTGACATAAAGCCTCAGAACATCTTACTTGACGAATCTTGGAGGGCAAAAATCTCAGATTTTGGTATAGCTAAATTACTAATGCCGGAACAAACGAGAACAAACACTCATGCCAGGGGGACAAGAGGGTATATCGCACCAGAATGGTTCAAAAACGTTCCCATATCCGTGAAGGTGGACATTTACAGCTTTGGAATAGTTCTACTGGAAATTGTTTGCTGCAGAAAGAACTTGGCATACAACCTGTCAAGGCCGGAAGAAACCCTGCTGCCTGCCTGGGCTTATAAGTGCTTTGAGGCCAACGAGCTGGGCAAACTCATCAGAGGCGAAGAGGTAGACAGGAGGACCTTTGAGAGAATGGTTACAGTTGCATTATGGTGTATTCAGGATGAACCGGCTCTTCGATTTCCAATGAAGACGGTGATGATGATGCTGGAGGGGATCATTGATGTACCTATTCCACCATGTCCATCGGATGAATTCAGCGTCCATTACTAAAATTGTTGCTATCATTTCTCATTTGGTGCATCTTTCCAATAATACATAAATGCACTAGCACTAGATCAGATGCTGCAGCAACTTCTTCCTGATATAAAGATCTTTCTGTTTGAAAAGAAGAATGTTGATCAATAGTCAAATAATCCTTTTCAGGGTTCTGTGTATCAAATGCTTCTCTAATCGTACACATAAGATTTCAAATTTCAAGTTACTACTGCTCATCTCTCCCTTATTCCAAATTTGCATCATTGCACTCAAACTTTTCAGATAAGAAGAATATGAACAAAAACAAATGCAGCCACGAAAGAAAATTCGTCCACCTTCATATACATTTAAGCAAGAATGACAAACATAATGTAGCAATACATATAGAAAAGTGTAAGACTGGGGAAGCTAAAGTAGTTGAGCCATGAAACAGTTGTTTCACCATCTATGGCGAAAGCCAAGCAGGACTCCTCAAGAAATAGTACAAATATCTAGTATACTTTTCATCCCTAAAGAGAGGTAATAGTAGTTTTATAAACCCTTATGTGTATACTAACACAGAAAATATGCATATTTACTAGTAGACTTGGCTGTGCACTTTTTGATTTTTCTTTTATGCTGTGCAGTTATCTGTTCATAGCACCACCCACAGCAACCATCAATTACAAGTAAAAATGTATTAATAATTGATTAAGAAATATTTGTGTGATTTAATTATCTTCAAGTTTTTATCATCAGTTAATACATTTTCCCCAAGTGTTAGACATTGTTAATAATTCAATTTTCAGATAACTTCATGACCACAAAAACAACTCAATCAAAAAATAGTGTCTTTTATCACCGGTTAATGATAACCTTTGATTGCTGATTGCCTGGTACTAATTCTTGGATTTATCTCTTGCTGGAAGTACCAAATCTATTCATTAGTAAAATAGTTGATAATTAAAAAAAATTAATATAGCACCAAATAATTTAACCCTAAAGAAGACAAAAAAAAATCTTTTTGTAGTTTGAAACCATTTTAAATAGATTTCCCTTTGTGTACTTTAAAACAAAATTTGCCTATAATTGCGATTGCTTTATTTTGTCTCATCATATTTACATCTTCATACTTTTGACTTTGTTTTTAACTTTAGATTAATATACTTTTTATTTTCTCATGGAGAGAAACTATGTTCTTTTTTTTAAAATGAATATTCTAATAGTATATTTTGAATTGGGTTTAAAATGTTACAAAATTTTGAAAATAAGTGAATCAAGTGATATTTTTCAAATTTCACCGGTGTTGGGTGATATTATTAAAAATCTCAGAGGAGGTTTTCCAAATTATCCCTAATTATTTATTTATTTATTCATTTATTTATTGTGAAAGGATTACCTTCTCAATTATTCGCAAGAATTTAACTTAATGAGCTATCAACTTTTGGACAAAAAAAAAAAAAAAAATCTCTTTTGGACCCAAAAAAAGAAAAAAAAATCTCTTTTGGACCTCTATACAGCAGCAGCAGACAGCAAGGCATTGGTAAACCCGCAGAAAATGGCTCCAAATAAGAAATCCAAACCCAAACTCAACTCAGCCGAGTCAACTCAGTCTCCATCCACTTCTCAATCCAAATTCCCCGCCTGCCTCCGCTCCGTTCCTCCTTCCTCCGTCGCCATCACCATCCACGCCAAGCCCGGTTCCAAGCTCGCCACCATCACTGGTCCTTCTCTTTCCCTGCTTTCTTATATACTTTTCAATTTAAATTTAAACTCTGATCATATTATAAGCTGTATGAATATAATAATTCTATTTTCTTGCAAAAAATGGAAGAACAGATATTAATGATGAAGCATTAGGAGTCCAAATTGATGCCCCTGCCAAAGACGGCGAAGCTAATGCTGCACTTCTTGATTACATCAGCTCTGTAAGTTCTTCATTCTTCATTTTTTCAATTATATATTAGTTGGATTTTCTTTTTACTAATATCATTTATAATTTAAAAATTTTTAATTTGAAGTCTGATACTAGTTTGGAACTTAGCTTGGATCAAGTTGGATATATGAAGGGTTTTATCATTAATTAGAGTTTTGTGAATTGTATTTTTATTTTTTCAATTGATTTGAGAATTTTTATTTACTTCTATTGTATGGCCTGGATAAGAAGGAACTTTTGGCCTAAACTCTGGAGGATTATTGCTAATGAAGTTGCTAATGAAGTTGATTTAAGTATCTGTGTAGGAAATTTGTTGATGCGATGTACATCTTATGATTATATGTTTCTGAAGTTGGTAAATGCGAAAAATAAGTCGGAAAATGATGAATTGAATGCAGAGTGTTTTAACTGATTCTAACAAATGTACGAGGTTAAACAGCAGTGCATAACGTTAAACTAGCTTGGTTTTTGTTGCTAGAATGCATTTATGTATCCTGAGGATTGGACGAATTTAGGTTGATGTTAATTTTCAGATGGCTGCATTGAAGAAAAAAGATAGATTTGGTAGATTCAAAGGACTGGATACATTCTGGTAGGCGATATTAAGATTTGATTTTCCTTCCTCAACAGGTGATAGGGGTCAAAAGAAGACAAGTTTCTATAGGCTCTGGTTTGAAATCACGGGACAAGGTTGTGGTTGTAGAGGAAGTAACTTTACAGGGTGTGTTTGATGCGCTTGACAAAGTATTAAAGGGCCAATAAAAGGTAGTTTGTTTCAGCTCTTTCACCATGACAATACGATGAATAAGCAATGTGCCTATGAGGCTTTCTAATTATGTTGGTATTATGAGGTATCTGATGACAGTTTCTGGTTTGTGGCGGTAGCAGGTCTTTGAAAGTATGGTGGAATCATTTCCTTACAATGGGGTTATCTCATACAATTTTTTAATTGATATTTCTGTGTACTTCTTCCATCTTCAAGAGTTGAGTATGGTGTACTATCTTGTATTTCAGCTTTCTCGTGGAAGCTACATATCTAGTTTGTTTTTGTACTTCTTTCTGCCAATGATAAATGAGCACTAGATGCTTGGGGATTTTTAGTGGTAGGATTCTTGTATTTATGTGATTGTGATATTGAAATCCAGTTTTACACAATTGCATATTAAGATGTATGGCCAGCATATCTTTCTATTTAACATATCTTTCTGTAGGATCAGAGTTTTATATTTCCATGCAGTCAAGGATTAGTAATTGGCTGAAGGTGTTGTCAGAGCTATTTTGCTTGAGTTTGATATTGGAGTTCATTTCTGCTTTGATGCATGGTATGTCATCATAGTGTGTATGCCCAACATATGTTTCAAATTTTAACACATATTCTGTCAGTAAGAGTTTGGTATCAATAAAATCAAGGATTAGTAAGTGGCTGGCGATACTGCCATGAATTTGTCCTCCTTGAGTTATTACTTTGACTCTTCTGCCTTCCACTAGTTGCTGATGGTTGCACTTCTAAGATGTCATATGCTTGCCACCTGTCACCCTTCTCTCGATCAAGTATTGATTGGAATTGAGACTAACACTATTCTTTCTCATCCAATCCTCGTTTCCTTTCAATCTTATTATCTTGCAGAGTGTAATTTTCTAGGGCAGTATTGTCATAATGAAAATGTACATTTGACTAGGAATCACACCTATACAAGAATTATCGGTTTAGTTGAAAGAATATATTGGAAGCCATTTCTGTTAGAACTTGGTAGAGTTATCAATGTTGGTTACATCGTGGACATATTTATATTATTAGCTAGGGCAAACTGTTAAAACCAGCAGACCAATCGGCAAAGAGTTGGGCTGCTTGCCTTGAAAAATTGTTGAACACCATAAGTGATTTATAATTCACAATTGAGAAGAAAAGGGAAAAAAAGAAGATTTTTTTTTTTTGTTTTTTTTGGGGGGGGGGGGGGGGGGGTTGAAGGAGAATGCAGATAATGGTACAGGGGATTAAAGACTTTCTATTGTTTTCTTAGATGGAAAATAGGCCGTGATAGTTGATCGTTAGTCTTGTGGTGTAAACTGCTAATGATATGAACTCGGAGGTAAAGTGTAAGTTATAGGGTGTTTAAATGTTTGATTTGTAAACTTTGATCATGGTTTATGTTCTTGCAGAACCATCAAAATCTACATATTACAATTGAATTGTAACGTTAATCATCCCTATATATCGGACTCTTTGAAAAGGGATGGGAATATGCAGCTAATATCCCAGTACATTGATATGCTTGCAAATTGAATATAGTTACATGCAGGAAAACTTTAAATGTTTTAGTAGAAATCTAAGTTCAGACTGTGAATTATGAGGAATATTTTAAAAGAGGTATTGTAAAGCAATTCTTTTATTGCTGCATCACATTTATCTAATACTGGATTACATTTGACACTAGTTGAACAAAGCATAACAAAAGAAAGAAACTGTCGTGCTAGGTAGAACTGAGAAAAGAAGTAGGATTTGGTGGTATTGGGATATCTACTGTCCCTTCTAGCATTAGCAGAACTTTCTTCATTGTGGGACGAAGTGAGGGCTCTCCTTGGATGCACCAGATAGCTATCTTGATCATTCTTTCCAGTTGTCTCATGTTAACAAGCTCATCATCAGCAAACAATTTATGCAACTCTTGAGCCTCAAAGCAATCATAAGCATATTCTTCAAGAATAGCTTGATCCTCGGGGAAGCTCCAATCAATGTTCTTTCGGCGACATATGATCTCGAGCAGCACAATCCCATAGCTGTACACATCTGCTTTAACTGTGACTGGCAATTTTTTATGCCATTCTGGTGCAACATAGCCTTTTGTCCCTCTGATTGCAG
Organism: Coffea eugenioides; assembly: GCF_003713205.1. Lineage (NCBI taxonomy): Eukaryota > Viridiplantae > Streptophyta > Magnoliopsida > Gentianales > Rubiaceae > Coffea > Coffea eugenioides. The sequence continues at coordinate 11,728,015 of NC_040041.1, forward strand.
TAAAGGTTTTGGTCTGATCATGCTTTAAGAGTTTTGCTAGGCCAAAATCTGAGATTTTTGCACATCTGTGTTCATCCATGAGGATATTTTGAGGTTTGATGTCACAATGGATGATTTGTGTCTCACACTCTTCATGTAAGTAGAGAATACCTCTTGCAATGTCACAAGCAATTTTAATCCCTTCATCCCAGTTGGGCTGGTTCTCTTTGGCATAAAGGACATCCGCCAATGATCCGCTGCTCATGTATTCATACACTAGAAGCTTCTTAGGTCCATCAGCACAGTAACCAAGTAACCGGACAAGATTACGATGATGTGTTTTTCCAATCACTGCCATCTCATTATGGAACTCCCTTTCTGCTTCCCCTTCAGCTAATATTTTTTCCAGTCTTTTCACGGCGACTGTCTTCTGGAAATCCATCAGCATACCTTTGTAAACAGTTCCAAATGCTCCTTGTCCCAGCTCTTCTTTGAAGTCATTTGTTGCCCGCTCTAGTTCTGCATAGGTGAATGCCCGCGGGGCAACATCGCCGATTGGTTCAGCATTCTTGTATCTGGACATGTTTTTGTGAGCACCTAATTGATGTATATGAATAAGAACCCCAGAAATTACAAGTATCACCAGGGCAAAAACAAGAAGTGAAATGCTGATGATTAAGATATCCAGACGCAACTTTTTCTTGGGGTGTAATTGGGGATAGCTCGGACCACCTCCAACTGGGGAACCAGGCATGCCCACCTTCACAAGAGCAACTTTTGGATTAGTCAGCACTCTTTTCCCATATTTCAATGGAAGCCTTTGCTTGCTGCATCCACCATCTCCAAATAACGCTGCGCCACAGTTGCAATCGTTTAGACAAGCCTGTTCGCATTCTTGTCTTATGCTTGTCTTGAATGTGTCATATGAAGCATTTTCCCAGACTGTGTTTGGTATTGGCATCATTGTGAATCTGAGGATTTCTTTCGGGGATTGACATCCCTCTTGTGAAAAATTTCTCTGACACCCTGAGCTGAGGTCACCTGGAGAAATAAAATCGAATCCTGGAATGCACTTACATTCGATGTCAGTATCTACATTGCTGCAGAAGGCATTGAGTCCGCATATGCCTTTGGGTTCACATTTATTTGATGTAGTGTTATACCTGACGATCCAGTTGTCTTTGTACTGGAGAGAATATGAATATAGCCGAAAAATACCATCCACATCAATGGTTGCGCGATAGATTGTTTTCTGATCGGGGAATCCTTGAGTGACATTGAATATTATGGTGCCATTGTCCCTCAACAGGTAGAGATATCCATTTGGGTCAAGATTCAGGGTCACATGCGGCCCGCCATTATTAGTGTATGATGAGTAGTAAGCATATGGATCTAAACTCGGTGCATCTGTAGGATATTGCACCAGGGTTCCATCTTGCTGCATAATTAGGCGGAAAGGCCCTGTTGAAGGATCATTTTCTGAAGCACTTGAAAACAGCTGCCCCTGACCTTGCCCGTCATCAGTTATAAGACGCTGAGTGGGTAAAAGGGTGTCAGTTGGATAATCAAAACTCTGCCATATGGTGTTGTTAGCAGAATTGTACAGGACAAAATTTCCTGAATCTAGCATAGAAGCTGAAGCAATCTTGTCTTCAGCAAGATTGACAATGTCTACTTCTTGGCCTGGTGACTGCTGCAGGATTAGCCTTCCATCATTGGTTAGAACCAGTGTAACATTCAGTGGATGAATGGCACTATCCCTATTGGCTGTCCATACTACGGTCTTATCAGGAATTCCTCTGAGGGAATCAGGAATTCCATTGAGGAAAACTCCCACAGCATAGCCATTGCCTATGGGATAGAACCCAAAGGCATAAAGCCCTGAAGGTGACAACCATGATGAGTTCTTGCCAGTGGGTGTAAGAGTAGAACTCGGGCTAATTCGAGCAGCTGCTAAGGAAAATGCAGACAAAAAGAGTAAGAACAAAAGGGCAGCCATGATGTTTGAGAAAAGGATATTTGCTCGTTTTATGTGGACTTTTTTTTCTCTCTCTTTTTCTAATTCTGGTGTTTCCAAATTGGAGGGGATAACAATTTTGAATGTCTAAGCTGCAATTTATAGAAGATTTTTCATTGCAAAAGAAGTATTGAAGTCCTGCTAGACGTAAAACGCGTGGTGAAGAATTTTCATGTTGTTGATAAATATGATTATCTTGATTTCACAGGAATAGTGCTTGACTCCAAGTCATTGCATGACTTGGACTCAGACTTCATCAAAGTTGGCAGTGGTGGAAATTTTGCGTGGATTGGCTTTCCCACGTGAAAGAATTTTGCAATAGGCAGATGCCTGTTGGCATTTGGGGTAAATATAACTTTGTAGAATTCAATCGTGCTTGATATTATTTGTGTAGTTTTCAGCTGTTTGGGCCGGATATTATAACCCTGTTCTGAACTTGGAATGAGCAGATCAAAATGATGAGCTTTAAAGCAGTTGCGAGACTGAGATGTGAAGTGATTTATGCCTAAACTTTAATACGTCCTGATTATTCTTGCCCCCTAAGGTATGCTTACTTCTTTATCAATTTTATTCCCAAATCTCAATTCTGGTTCCTTCAGCAACTGTATTCCTCCTTTGGTCCAGGCTCACCATTTCCAAGTTGGATTGCTTTTTAACTCTGGATATGATATGGGTGATTAATAATCATTGACATAAGCAAGCGTTTTTAGAGAGGTAAAATCAGTATGCTAATTTAGAGAGGTAAAATCAGTATGCTAATTTAGATGTGAAATCAAATTATCGTTTACCCGAAAATTGACTCCTTCAAAAAAATTGTGTAAATTCATTATTCATGCCAAAAAACTGGAGGTAAATGTACTGTATTCTGGTCTTAGGTCCTTCAAAATACTTTTCCAATCAAGAGTGATTCACTCTGTAGAATTATAGAATAGTGAGGAGTCTCGGGACCCCAAATGCAATTTCCTGCCAGTTGGCAAGAAGGAAAGTTCGGTGCCTTGTGAATTACGGTGGACCACTTGGAATGTCATCAAGTATAGGTTAAATTACATATAACCCCTTTGTGGTTTTGCATAATGTTAGATGGTCCCTTTAAAGTTTCAAAATAGCCATATGATTCCTCTATAACTTTATGTAAAGTGAAAAATTGATAGAATGCACAATTAGTTACGGCAATTATTTGAGAGCGCTCCAAAAGTGCTGTATCATAACATCTACTTAATTTCTTTATAATTTGCATTAATATCCACTTTACCCGTTGTAATTTTTGCATTTATCCATGTAATCCTTATGTGGTTTTATATAAGGTGATTAAGTTGTTGTTTGATTTAGCAATTAACTAAAGACATTGTTGATATTTCAACTAACAACATTAGTAGGTTATTTTTCGTCAAATGTCGAACGTACATGAAACAATAGGGGGTGAAATGAATATTTTGAAACATGAAGGAGGGTCATGTGGTAATAGATGAAACCACAAAAGAGTTATTTGTAATTTATCCTTAAGTTTAATGAAACGGTATCAATTCCAGTTATATAGTTTTGTTTTGTTCCTTTTCTTTAATCTGCAATGATGTGAGTAGAATTCCTTATAAAGCCAACCAAAAAGACTTTAGATGAAAATCAAGTCACAAATCTGAAACTTGGCTTAGTCAGCAAAGTTGCTAAGGTAATTATTGTCAGTTTTACTGAGAGTTTATTTTCTTGGTCTTGGCATAAGTTTGTCCTCGTTCATACAATTATAACATTCTCTATAATCGAAATCTTTCTTAATATCGTGTGCAATACTCATGGGAGTCTTATTATAGATCAAAGGTATAAAGATCCCTCTTATTAACTTTAGAGGACAATTGACAATACTAACTCATAATCGCAAAACTTGACTTTGTAATCTTACTCCTAAGGACTTGATTTTGATTAGTATCCCAATGAAATAGCTTATTAATATTTGCACTCATTTACCCCTCTTGCGCGCTCGAATTTACTCACTAAAAATATAGCATCCTTCCTCCAGAAAACATATCCAACACCTGAACTTGGAATGGTGATTGTAATTCCAAAAAAAATTTCCAAAAATTTTCTGACTGATTGCTGCATTATTATTATTTCTCTATCAGACTTGGAATATTTTTCTCCATGGAACTAAAATTCAATTGAAATAATTATAGTTGTTCAAAAAAATTCCATGTCTCATTGCTACATTGCCTTGCTGGTAGAAACCACAGGCGAATGGTCCTGACCTCGACAGCCATTTTCATCAGATATCATGTGCTGAGAAGTGGCTGCTGACTCTAGTCTTCGGAACTCGTGTGAGAAAAATTGGCAGTTTCAAATTTTTTTTTTTTTTTAAAGATTGTATTCTTCTGCCAAATAAAGAGGGTAGATTACAAATTTCAATGTCAAGCAAAATTTTAAGTATTTACAAATAATCCAATTTCATATTTTTTTTTAACAAAATATATGCGAAACCTGCTCTTATCTTTATTTCTTTAACAGTAGTTTTTATATCGTATAATTAATCTTTTGTCTGATTCCAATGGTGCTTGCTTGTCAAAACTTTCACAAATAGCCTATCAACAGTATCTCTATATTTCAACTTTTCGCAACCACTTCTCAACCTTCTTAAACTGGATTTTGATTTTTCATATTTTGTTCTCGATTGATTTTGATTTTGTAAAATTGGTTCTTGAAAATTAGATCTTTTAGAACGACTTATGTGTTCTCGTTTATTGTTAGAAAATCTATTTGAATAAATGCATAGATAATTTAAAAAAAAGTTAAAAAAAGTTGATTTTGACCAAAAAGATGACAATGTTAGCCTTATATGCCACATGAATAAATCTTTATGCTAATTAAATAATTTTTGATGTAATTACTCTTTTTTCTTTGTGAAGATTGAATATTGGATGACCAAAAGAAGGAACAGATAGATGAATCTCGAAGTCGAATAAGAGTAGGAAGAAATTAGAGACATCATAAAAATTATCAAATCTTTAGATTGTTTAGTAATTATGTTGAAATTTGAATGGTATTTTTGTCTGCATGAAAAAGTGAACCAGAATCAGAATCCAAAAGCATCTCAAGACCTACTTTTGATTTTCAGTTTTTCTAGGTACAAAAATTTTAAAATTAGGTTTTCAAAATCAGTTGAAAACACAATAAAAAATTGCTTTTCAAAAATCAAAAAGTAGAATTAGGTTTCCAAAATCATGTGAGAACAAGGCCTCTGTTACTTTACCCCCAAAATGTTTATGGCCAGTTATTCCATTTAATTCCTCTTTATTCAAGCCTCCTATATATAGCAAGCAAACTCTAACTTTAGAATGGCAACTAGGATGAAGGAAACGCTACATAAATATGAAACAAAGTCGAAGAAAAGAAAAGGCAGCTAGTGCTAAAACTCTATTTATTTGAATTAACATCAACTAAAAAAATGTAAAACTAAACACCAAGTAATGACTTTTAATCTTTCAACTATTCCCCAATTTTATTGAATATACTTGAGGGCTCTTGCTCAAACTCTAGCAAATTTTTTATTTTTATTTTGGCTTTATAGTTTTTCCTATTTTAACTCTTAATCATTAATCATTTATACAGTTAACTTTATTCTGAGTTTGCATTTAGTATTTTAAGGTGTATGATATATTACGCTATTAATTTATTTGGTAGTTCATCAAATGACTTGTGTATTTATAATTAAATGATTCATGGCTGTTGTGTTTGTTTTTAGATAGACATGGCCACATTTCAGATTTAAATCAAGAGCAAAACTTGAACTTGACCAGCTGTTTGTCCAGCTTGAACCGAAACAGACTTTGTGGAAAAGGAATCAAGGCCAGAACTGTGCTGAATGTTTTGATTCAGGCTCAAATTATCCTTACAAAATAAAAATCAAATATCAATGGGGAAATTGAAATATTTTTTTCCTTTCTAATTCAATTTCGATGAGAAAACTATGTATTGTTTATTTTAGTTAAAACGTTTAATAAATGTGAGGTATATTTCTTTCATATAATTTGTATCACTTTTTCTTTTTATTGTTAACTAAAAATAAATTAAGTGTCTTAATTTTCTTGAACATCCAATTTCTTTACTTGTCCTTATTCTAAATTCAGTATTAAATTTTCTTAGTATCGGGTTCTTGATCATAAGTGATTAAGTGTAATTAAGAAAAAGTCAAAACCATAACCATAACTAAAAGGAATCAGAACTAGACCAAAAAAAAATTCAAAACCGTAACTATAACTATCCGTAAATGGAATCGGCCATTTTTGAATCAAAATGGCGATATTGGAACCATAGCACCCTTACTTTTAGGTATTGATGTATAGGATTTTTTTTTTAAGGAAAAAAAACTAGTACGACGAAGAAAAAGCATGGCATGATAGCAATAACTTATTTAAGAGTAGGATTTACAATAATTATACTTTCGATTGTTCTCCCTCTCGAAGCTGAAATCTTGGTTTTATCATTGACAGGACTTACTACTTAAGCTCAACTTTTAATTGATTAGATTAAAGCTCATTTGAGATGATTCAAAAAATTATCAAAACTTAAGTAGGGATGCATGCAAGTCAAGTAGAGTCAATTTCAAATAGTGTCATGCTCGAACTCAAGTTCAATTGTTATTGGTGCTGCTTGAACTTGAACGAGCAAAATAAACGATCTCGACTCCTGGAAGCATCGCACGAGCTCAGGCTTGACTCGAATAGGCTGAAGAATCTGTCTAGCCTTTTTGAGCTCAAGCTACTCGAGCTCGAGCCCCATTTTCTGGCTTGAAAATCTGCTCTCCATTTCCAAAATTTCCACAATCATTCCGCTCCTGCCACTGAAGATCAAACACTCAACCATTTTTCCAGTTTATCATCCTGCATAAAATCCCTCCCAAAACGTTATTTATAACAATAACATGCATCATTAAAGATCCTATCTATACACTAACAAGAATACAAGATATGTAGCAATTAGCAAAGCAAAAGCCTAATAATCACAATAAGTACTTCAGCAGAAGCAGTCAAGAATCCCAAATTCCTTGAATGGCCTGAGGCTCAGTATTTGATCGAATTCCATCTTTCTATCCACTCTCGGATAAGCTGCAACTCGAGATCAGGGCAGCGACAGCGGCGCAATGCAACTCCAGCTCAGGTCAGCAGTGGTAGCGGCAAAGCAAGTGAAGTTGCAGTCAATTTGCTGTTTGAAGAAGATGAAGATGGAGACTTTCAAATTTCGTCTGAAGAAGAAGAAGCTGGAATAAGGGAGGAAAACTTGGGAATTAGGATTGAGAACTTGCGATTTGTGAATTGTGATAGAAAAAAATGTTTCTGAAATTCAATTCAGCTTTTAACTTTTAATATTTTTTTGATTTTATATTGTCAAATGTTTAAATCACTCCAACATAATGTTATGAGAAAGAGGTTTATATCGTAAATTATCTAACTTATAAACCTACAATAGTAAATTCATAACACATAATATATAAATTAAATATAACACTAAATACTTGAATAACCTCGTCGAGCTCACGAGCTTGACATATTCAAGATTAAACTCAACTCATTTTTCCAATTGAGTAGCTCGACCTTGACCCGAACTCGATCTACATCGAGTTTGAGTTGTGCTCATAATTGAGTAGCTCATGAGCTACTTAGATCATGTGCAGCCCTAAGCTCAAGCATAATTTTAGACTTGTCGAAATATGAATGTAAACTTGAACATGCAACGTTTAGCCTGATCATAATATACCCCTACTTTTGCTCCCCCCTTTCCCACCAAAACAAGGATTATTGGATGATAATCAATGTTTTAAAAGGGTTGAGATGTTAGGCAAGATAGGTTTTTGTCTCATGAGGTGAGGCATAGCGAAAGCCCAATGTGTCGTGCATTTGCCCCATAAATGTTTAGAACTCTCATAAATAAAAAACAAAGTATAGGAATATCTATAAATAAATATTGTGTAGTGATAAAGTTTAATTTATCAAGTAAAATATCTAAGGAAATGGATAATTACTTTGATGAGAAAACATGAAACTAGTTTAAAAGAATGGAACTTTTAAAATATATAGGCTCAATTGCAATTTAGGAATCTTAATTCTATTCAAAATAGGGAAAGTGAAAAGTTTGAGGGCTTGTAACGAAAAAAATGTTAAGCACACTAAAAATGAGCCCCTAGGCGCCGTTGGTCTCCCTTCGTATTAATTCACTTCATATTCTTTACAATTGAGTAATACGTTCTTTCTGTCATCTGTTTCGCCATCTTCCATATATATTAATTCACTTCATATTCTTTATAGATTGAATATATAACATGTTCTTCTTACCATTAAGAAGATCTTTGTCTAATGATTAAGCTTAAAATTTCAAGAATTAGCGATCTTCAATAATTCGTTCCTTGCCCTCCTCGTTTTCCTTGCTAAAAAAATAATGTGCTCCCCCACTTCACAGGTTACCTTACTTTAGGCAATAAAAAACTAAAAATTAGAATTTGGTTTATATCTTTACGATAATTAGACTTTGTTCCTCCAAGATTTTTAATAGCCTTTTATGTTCTATATCTTTGGAAACATTAAACTTTGCCCAAAATTTTTTTTACAAAAAATGTAAGGATGCCCTACAAGTATAATTTTTTGCTAGTCTTGCTGCGCGAAATGTCAAGTTCTAGTTCCTCCAGTGCCTTATTTCATTAACCTCTAATTTTTCAATTGTCGAGAGATTTTAACCAAGTCTTTCTATCATCCTTGAATCAAAACCATATAAGGAAAATTCCATAGAAGTTCTCATTACAAAACATGCTAATGTAAGATGTGACTGTTATTTATTACCCTTATTTCTCATATGATACTTCTCGAGTAGCTTATGAAGATCAAGAATGTCCTCTATGATTGTGGTCAATTGGAAACTTCTTCCACTTTGAAAAAGGATTTGCACAATCCCTTTTGCATCTGAATCCAGTGACACTTTCTTCCATTCAGAGGCCGTAGAGCATCAGTAAGCGCCCGTCTCTGATCAGTAGGCATTGCCTCTGCAACTAAAGCTTTCCTACAACATTATGTCTAGAAAGCCAAAGCACGACTCGTACTTCCTATGTTAATGCAGTTTTCAAATACATTCGAATAAACAAGAGGCGAAGGAGATCAGATCTTCTAAAATAATAATATTCACGTAAAAAAATTCAAGTCCAACATCTCTAGGTGATCCTAGCATCAACCACCAAGATTTTGTTTTAAAAAATTAAGACTTAAATTTAGATATTTGATGTGGTGTCAAAAATACATACCACAATTATGCAAAATTTGAATTTAAAATTCAACTTTTGCACAAATGTCATGAATTTAACAGTGACGGTGTATATACTGTCAGTGTATATAAAATTTACTCACAAAGGCAACAACCATAACAACTTCTGAAAAGGGTAAAGTTGTCAATGAACTTTCTTAAGTTTTCTCATTTTTTAACTGAAGTTCTTTGCCTCTCCAATTAGTCAGCTATTTAGAATCCCGCATTTAATTTATCATTTTTACACATAAATGGATTAATAGGGGAGCATTCTAGACCCTAAAAAAAAAAACTTAAAACTCGTAGCCGATGAAGCATTAGTCTAATGATTAAACAACTAAGGTTGGGTTCTAAAAATTAGAGGTACTGGATTCAGACCTCACAACACGTGAATTGTAGTCTAATGCTGGAGCCCACCAGTTGTGAGTTTAGATTGTAAACATCCATCCCTTTCCGTTGTGGTTTTGAGAATCGTTGTCATTATCATTATCATTACTATTACAAAAGTACCATGACTCTTGGTATCTTTGAGTGTAAGTATTTTTATGGATGAATTTCCAGAAATAATGCGAATGAAAGAAAAAGTCAGAGAAGTGGTGTTGTGTGAGAATGTGTGATAATTGAAGGGTCGCCACAAATGAAATTATCGGCTATTGAAAAAACCATTTTTTTTCCATTTTTCTTTTGAGATTGAGAAGGAAAATTTTGTTTTCATTTTGGAAAATTTGCTAAATTGGTCTCTAACATTTACCAAAAACACTTTTTTAGTCCATAACATATAAAATCAGCCAAAATTGTCCTTTACATTTAAATTGTGATCCAATTTGATCCTAATGCTCGTTTTTGCTCCTTTCTTCGGCTAAAAATAGCACACCTCTCTCACGTGGTTATATTTTCAAAGGCAAAATTGAAAAACACAAATCTCAGATCCACTGGGGATGATCCCTGACCTCACTATCTTTATCTTGTTTCGACTCTCTAAGAACAGGTTCACCACAACGGTGACTGAGTTCACCTGAGCAGAAGCATATTTGGAGGTGATCAGAGGCCGGAGAGCCGAGAGTAGACACGTAGTGTAGCGATTCACCCGAGATTCCTCCTGGGTCTGGGTTAGTTTCCAGAGGGAAAGCAGAGCCTCCTCTTGCTCGAACACTTGAGAGCTCCGGAGCTTGGTCATGAACTTGTCTTCTTCGAGGGAGCTAGAGTGACACAAGGACTCAATATCTGAGGAGGACGAAGAAGAGCAGCAACAATAGGGGCGGGTGGTTAAAGGTAGGGGAGTGGTGGGCCTGTTGATGACAGTGGCGGCCGTCACGGATTCCTTGGAGCTGGCGGAAACTTTACTAGGCGTCCGAGTCAGCTCGGTTTCTTGGGAAGAGAACTTTGATAATTGATGATTAGGCTTCTGTTAGGAACGGGAAGCGAGCAATAAGGTATGAATGAGGTTATAAGCGGAGCAGAAATCGAAGGGTTTGAGAGGAGGGGTAAAGAGAGTAAAATGGCACCAGCTGAGAACAGCGGACTTGAGGGCGAGGTTAGGGATGAGGGTGGAGAAATCGGGAACAGAGCTGTCGGGGAGGGTGGGCCTGAAGTTGAGGGACTTGTAGGCATCGATGCAATTATGCTCGAAGGAGTGGCCGGAGGAGACAATAACGGGGTCAACCATGAGGGAGCTGAGATGGGGCAGACGAATTCCGGAGGAGGTTGGATTTTTTGCTTTGGGGATTTCTCAAAGTGGATTTTCCACTTGGGTAGCTGCTTCTACTTGGCGCCACTGCCCATCTCCCTTTTCCATTGCTGTTTTGATCCTGAAAAGGTTTTCATATGTGAGGGATATTACGGATTGATTGGGAGATTTCAAATCGGGTAGGTATTGCCGATGATGATAGCAGTAATCTTATCAACTTTGAAAGAGGAATTGTATTGCTGATTACAATTGGGGACATGATGATGATAAGATTATGCCGCTAGCTAATGAATCTCTCTCTCTCTCTCTCTCTCTCTTTGTCTTTCTCGTTGCACAAATTGCTACACAGTGTAACAGACTAGCCAGTTGAGTAAAGCTTTTGTTTTCCACTTTTGCCCTTGAAAATATGACCACATGAGAGGGGCGTGCTATTTTTAGCCGGAGAAAGGAGCAAAAACGAGTATTAGAACCAAATTAGATCACAATTTAAATGTGAAGGACAATTTTGGCTGACTTTATATGTTAGGGACTAAAAAAGTGTTTTTAGTAAATGTTAGGGACCAATTTGATAAATTTTCCTTTCATTTTTTTTAAATATGCTTCACCGCATGCAATCGTGCATGCGGCGAGCTTTTTAATTGCTGCATGCACTATGCATGCGGCTAAGACCAATTTTCTTTTTATTTTTTTTAATAAAACCCTAAAGTATAATAACTAAAGCCTAAACCTTAAAGCCTAATTCCAAATCTATAAATCGTAAACCCTAATTTATAAATCCTAAATCCAAATTTATAAATCTTAAACTCTAATTTATAAAGTCAAAATTCTAATTTATAAACCTTAAATCCAAATTAATAAATCTTAAATACTAATTTATAATACCAACAATTGTTTGCACAATGGGAAAGATAAACACAGGACCACAATGTCAGCAATTCTTTGATAGAAAATCTAAAGGCACAATTGCGGCGACACAATAGGATTGGACAAATGCAGGACCACAATTGCAGGAGCTCTTAAATAGAAAACCCTAGAAATGGAACGAAGAAATTGAGGGACTCAGAAAGGAAGAAGTTGGAGAGTCCAGAGTATAAAGATGCAAACGGGGATCTAGTCGGTGATGTATTTGTAGCCAAACATTTTGCATCGTTGTTATCGACTATATTCATCCGTCGATCAATATTTAATCAATGACTAAAAAAAACTGCTTAAAAAAAACTGTTCGTGGGCATCCTTGGGATGCGGCTAAATTGCGGCGTCCGGATTTTAAAAAAAAATTAACTTAGCGTTGATCCACTTTTTATCAATAGTATGAAGAATTACGCCGCATCCAAAAATGTTGTGGTTTTGCCAGACGCTGTGTTGCAGCGTCTAAATTAAAAAAAAAAAAAAAAAAAAAGGTTTGCACCATTGATCCACTTGTGATCAATGGTACTCGAGTGAAGCCGCAAAAAAAAAATTCAAACGCCGCACTTGAGCACCATTGATCAACTTGTGATCAACGGTGCAAAGCTGATGCGGCGTTTGAATTTTTTTTTTTTTAAAGCTTTGCACCGTTGATCACAAGTTGATCAATGGTGCTCAAGTGCGGCGTTTGAATTTTTTTTTTTAGCCGCATCCATTGTTGGATGCGGCGTTTCAATTTTTTTTTTTTTCAAAAAAAGCTTTGCATCATTGATCATCACAAGTTGATCAACGGTGCTAAGTATAGCCACATCCAACAAAGGATGCGGCTTTATATTGCGGTGATTTTTTTTTTTTTAATTTCTGCTATTCCTTGCATTGTCAGTTAAAAAAATTCGAAAACAAATTAACTTTATCCCTACGTTGCAAATTTCATTTGCGGCGGCCCCTAACACAGCATCAATTTCCCCACAACACCAATTTTGGCATGATCTCTTATTTCCGTAAATATTTACAGAAATTTTTATGGTCTTAGTTTTTGTTATTTCAATTATGCCCTTATTAATTGATGATTAAAGCTTCATATTATTGCTCTTATAATTTATAACCATTAAAATTCATCATAGAAAATAATAGCTGATGACAAGATAAAATGTTAATTGGTGAATAAGTTCACCATATTATGTAATACAATATTAATTTATAAAGAAAAATCTCATTAAACTTGTAAACACATGTGATAAAATAAATATTGAATGTAAAATAAATGATTTAGTAGACCCATGTAATACTATTACTAAAGTATGATGGCTGCCCATAATATCTAACAAAATGTTATCCACTAGAAAAATACCCATCACGTGCAAAGCATGTGAAGTATCACTGGTAAATTAAAAACCATCATAGACTTGATTTGTTTACATTTGAGTAGGTAATTATTCCTTATTACCATCACCTTAAGTTTTGGAAATATAGTTTTCTTCATTGTCTAATAACTCCTACAAATTGATGTTCAAGTTATACATATTGTTTAAATTACAAAACAACAAGATTACATAACAACATAATCTTACCTGATGGGGCTTCCTCAATACAGCCTGCCGGTACACTTGCGAGAACCGCAGAAACACTTCTTCATCATGATGTTTCCATTGGCATCAAGAACCCGATTGAGCTTGTAATTATAATCATATGAAAGTTCCTTCAATGCAGGTATTTTCTTGGTAGCAAAAAGCATTACATGGGGCACTCTTTTGTCGTCATGATCGTAAAGAACATTTTGAGCATAAAGATTTGGCGAGCAACTGTGGTTGATGAATCTTCCCACATTCCCGTATTTCGCTGCATCAATTGTAAAGCCTTCACCATCATCAAGATCAAAAAGATATTCATCATTATCTCTTAAATCAGCTTCCTTGTCCTGGAGCAACTCTCCAGCATATTCACATATGAAACTGCCAGATGGGATTTCAACCTGTGATCTAACACCCCATCCAGTTGATTTAGTCCTAAATATCTCCAATGGTAATCGAGGACCATGTTGGCTAACTCTATTCTGACAAGAAGGTGGGCATTTGCAATTCGGGCCACATTCGTACACCATTTTCTTTGCTCTAACGACAGAGCCTTCCTCATTGAACGGAAGTTCCCCTCCATTCTTCACAGCACAAGGACATCTAATGGAGTCCGAGCATCCACCAACGCAATCACAACCTTCAGGCAATGAGACTTGATACCAATGTGGATACATTATCTTGGTTATGTAAGTAAAGTTATCTGGTTTTTCAATGCTAATTTCATTCACAACCATGATTGGGACTTTTTCCTTGCCTCCAGACACATCATATCCTGTCTCAGCATTGTTGTCCTCGAGGTCCTTTAAGGATCTTCTTGGCTTGGTAATACTTAGGTGATTACAATCTGGCTGCCTTGACGATCGAACCAATTCAAACATCAAGGACAATTTGCCAGACTTGGATCTTTCAGGCCCAAATTTGCTCACCTTATATAGACCGTCATAGATGTACATTTTCTTTGTAGCTGTGGTTGCATCAACAGATCCTAAGATAGTTTTACGAATAACCCTCACAGGATAATTTGCATCCATGCTATTCTTCAAGGCAAGATTACCTCGTTGGAGCTTTTGATCTTCAAATGTCTGACCTTGGCCAGAATATAGAAGAATATCAGGAGAAGCCGCTCTGTTTCCATAACGGCGCAGACCTGAATCCACCACACTGTTAGCATACTCTTTTCCTTCAATTGTCACGTGATTAATACCAGCCATTTGTTCATGATGTAGACCAACAAGAGCAAGTTCAACCCTGAATCGGAACTGGTTGCCAATTTCAACCCCAGGAACATGTCCGAAACATGGTTCAGTATTCACCCATTTCTGCTGTTTCTTGAGAAGCATTGCTGCTTTAATATGAATCTGTTGTCTCATTGGTCCCTCCCCCAACTCTTGCTTGTATTCATCTAAGAGACTTCTGTATAGCTCATCAAAGAGCCTAAGGGCATTCTGCACATTGCTGTGACTAACAATGTTCATGGCTGCATTATCATATGGAACAATTGCCAGATTTTCCATATCCTTCACTTCGGTTTCTTCAACACTCTTTTCAGCTGTATTTCCTTTTTTTCTTTTATTATTGCAATTGATTCTTGATTGAAGTCTATTTTCCCACTCTGAAGCAGATAAAATGCGAACATCCTCGTCATCTCTTTCTTCTTCCTCTTCAGATTCACGGACTCCGGATGTTTGCCCATGCACATGATTTTGGCTTGAATTTTTTCGAGTGATTCCACCATGATCCTTGACTAATTTTTTCTCACAAAAATTACTTGATTTCTCCTCTATAATGCAACAATCTTCATCATCTTCATCTCCATGTGATTTGTTATCAGTTTTGGCTTTCACCTTGGTAATTGGCTCACCTGAGTGAAGAATTGCTTTCCTTACGAACCCATATTCCACATTAGTTGGTGCCACAATTCTCAATCGCTCAGCTGCTACAGCATTCGAAGAAGCATTGAAATTCTTGATAGTCTTCATCGCGGAGGTAAATGGACCACAATGGACTGGAAAACTTCGGACTGAATCAGCATCTGAACGCTTGAATTTTGATGCATGTTTGTTACTTGGATAACTGTCCTCTTGAAACAGTCGCTTCCCGGGCATCTTAGCAGGAGGGGATGTGTCAGTTAACAAACTCATCTTCAAGTTAACCTACGAGAATCTTTGATGTTTCCTAACTGAAATTTTGACCACTGAATAAATGGAAACAATGGTTGTTGTACCTAATTAAAACCTGAAAACAATATGAACCAATTTTGAATTTACTAATAACCAGTCAAATAAGAAAAGAAGGCAACATGTAGGTAGAGGATAAGTACACAAAAATAAATAAATAAATAAATGGGCTCACTATAAAACTTTGGCATTATCTGACAGGTTGTCGATGTCTGTGTAATAATAAAAATAAACCTAATTACCAATTAAAGTAACCAAAACTCGATTCCAAATACTGGAGCAAGGACTCTAGGTGTGCAATGGGTTACTTGATTCACCCCTGTTCCCGAAGAATTTACTTAATCCGATATATCCGAATGGGATGGCTTTTTTCACAAATAATTATTAATTTATAAACAGGGCAAGTAGGGTCGTATCCTCAGAGACTGGAGATATTTGTCTCTTTTGAAATCCAAAGTAACACGGGAGATGTTTTTGTATAAAGGATGACAATTAAAGCAATTCAACTAAAAATTAAATAGCCAACTAAAAATTAAATGACAATTCATTAAAATCAGGGTAATAATAAATAAAGGTCTAGCCAAGAAATAATTTCAACAATGGTTCACCTAATTGATCATCGATGCACAAGCAATTCCAATTATTTATTAATAAATAGGTTATAATTGTCAAACAAGCGATGACAGTCAACCCCTCCTTACTGTGTCGGTGATTAAGGTACGTCCGTTAATCACTGCTCTAATTGAGAAATAATCTTAGATACGCTCATAAGATTTAATTTTTCAATTGCCTTACGTATTAGAGGAACTTTATTCTAACCAAATAACGCATTATCAGGGTTATTTTAAATTAACCCGCATATTCCCCTGACACAAACCCAATCATGCCAGTTGTCACATTTCAATGCAATTAAATAATTATGAATTTAATGCCCTAATTGACAATAGATTACCAAATTAACTAATTATGCGGATCCAAGACAATCGATTAATTGGACAACCATAAACATTGTAATCAAAGAATATGCAAATATTAATAAATAAAATAAAAAGATAAAATTAAATCGATCTCACAATTTTCAGGCGAACCAAAGCATCTGTTGTTCGTTGACTAGACAAAGGGATTTAGCTCATTGTCGATGAGAAAAATCCGTACAAAACTGAAGAGAAAGTAGCGGCCATTGTCCTTCGATTGAGAAAAGCTCACTCCGTTCAATTGATGAAAGAAAACCTAAAATACAGAAAGTGACTAAGTCCTCCAATTGCTCCTGACATGCGTAGGAGGAATCCACCAAAGACCAAAAGGAAAAGTCAAAAGAAAAGCTAAGCGAAAGTCCCTGCCATACGAAGAAGGAAAAGCTACTAAAGAAAAGTCAAAAACTAAGCTTCAAAGTAGTCTGCTCTATTTCTTCTCTAATTCTCCCCAGCTACTGTGCGGCGGCCAAGGAAAAGAAGACTCCGCCCTCCTCGGTTCAGCAGTTGCCAAAAAAGGGCAAAAGTTTTTCTTTTCCAAAAATGCCCCTGGGGATAAGCGCTGTTACTTGGACTCCTTTTCTGTCAAATTGACACTTGTTATCATATTTTCATTCTACTCTCTGAAATAAATATAAAATACCAAAAGTGAATAGAATCTAACAATTAATTCACATTGGGTCAGATAACAGGGGGAATTAATAATAAAATAAATGATAAAATTGCAACCTATCATTATCCCACCCGCAAATTGCTCATATATTAGCACAAGTATTAAAACTTTTACTAAAAAATAATGACTTTTTATACAATGTCACTATCAAAATTTTCTATTACACTAGCATATAAAGATACACGCCACATGTAAATTGAATTTCAAATTTCAATAGAGATTATGTAGCATTCGTTTAAACATGTTGGTGTTATCAAATTCTCACACTGATAATATATAAAAAACAGTTTTCAAATAAACAATTAACATGCCTTTAATCAATTTGTATATTGAACAAAGAATAATGAAAATTTTAAGTTTGCGAGAGATCAAAGGTTAAAATGTTGGCTCAAATGTACAACAATTGGCTCCTCTCAAATATATTGTCTCTAGATAAGATTGGAATTTTATATTGAAAATATTTTTAGCAGCTTGGAGGTACTCTTTCCTAGTTTCATGGTCGCATAAAACTTAATTGGTTAACCTGATTCTCCATTCACTGTTTTTTTTTTTTTTTTTTTGTGGTAATTAAAATATGAAACAACATTTTGTTAGGTCAATGAAATTTGACAAAACAAATAAATTTCGCCAATCCATTAAAATCAGTTATATTGATCATCTCCTACATTTAACTCTAAGATCTTTTGTGTGTGTGTGTGTATCCATGAACCAATGAGTATAGACAATCAATTAGATGGAAGTATATTTTTAAGATGACATAGCACTATATGAACATCATCATAAATAAAGTTAATTTTGGTAGCAAAATGAGTTAAAAATTATCTTTTGTGTAATTTGAATTTTCTTGTAATGCTTCCAAGATATTAGAAGACTTTTCAGAAAGTAGAATAATTAAATTTTGGATTTTCTTTTCATTTCTAAAAGTCTCATTTTGCTTTATTCTTTATTGTGATATTCCTCTGTCTAAAATTAATTTTCATGGAAGCATTATGAGTATTCAAAAAATCAAAGAAAGACTATATATAGGAGTGCGCATAAAAGTGTGCGCGCTTTCTGTGAGAAATATAGGATGGATAAATCAATATGGTTTCTATCTTGCAGAAACGAGGTGTGGCATCTCCAAACTAGACAAAATGTTTCTTTTTCTTCTACAATGTTGTAGGAATGATTTTTTTTATTTTTAAGTATGAAGTATATATAGTTAACCCAAATTAACAAGAGAATATGTTATACTAGTAATTAATCTGCTTTTTGAACATGCCCTTATAAAAGTTTTAAAGGTACATTACGTATAACCCCTTGTGGTCTCATACGGTACTACATCATAACATGAGTCCTCTAATGTTTCAAAATATACAATTTATCCCCTACTGTTTCATGTAGAAGAAAATTTGACACAACATAGCCTTTAAAACGTCATTAGTTGAATACCAGTATTGACCTTATTTAAACATCAAATTGAACAATGGCATAAGGACCTTCCTATGGGTGGCTTATGTGAATAAATGAAAAAAGTACAAGGGAGTTGAACGGATATTATGATTCCACATATTGCATCTTTGGAGAGATTCCATCGCCATCATAACCAATGGTGCTTTCTGTCTATTTTCTACTTTACATGAAACCACGGGAGGAATATATGGATTGGACATTTTGAAACCTTAAAGAGATTATATGGCAATACACAAAATTACAAGGGGATTGTATGTAATTTACCCAAAGAAATAACAGCAAAGGAATTGTTGTAAAATAATTAACAACTTTGAATTTGAATTAAGTGATTTTCCTAAGAAATGTAACTTGGAATTGAAGGTTGTATGCAAGCCTAGTGCGCCTCCAAAATCATTTGATTTTGGAGCTTTAGTTTGATAAGCAATGGAGGCAAATAGCAAATATTAAATTGCATTTATAAAACAAGAATAAATTTAGTGTTTTCTACAATTCAGTTAATAAGAATTTTTGTGATTAACTATGATTAGTTTTTCCTAAACTTTTTCACATTAATTCAATGGCTATATAGGAGATAATTTCTTTTCAACTAAGATAATCAGAAATGATTGAATCAGTCATCTACACCCTTCAACAAAGAGATTAAGACAAACAACATGGACATATTAAAATAAAATTAAATTTTTACGATTTGTAGGGATTAGATTTTCAAAAATTACTTTTCTTAGTAACTTCATTCCCCTCTCATCCCATACAATTTGGGTTCTATCACGTTATACCAATGGGGAAAGGCAAAACAATTTATGTAATCGGCTACTTTTCTATTCCTTCTAAGTCATTAATTTTTCAATTGAGTACTTGGCCTGTGTAGTTAGCTACATGTAAATGAATGTGTTGTGTACATGCTTGATGAGTTTCCACTACTATCAAATTGAAAAATGCATGCCTATGTATCGAGCAAAAAGCAAAAAGAGAATACCTCAATTTTTATTGAGCTACTTGAAGCTTATATTCAAATCCAGTTCTGATTGAAAAGATGGTTTCCTTCGAAAATGGCTTTCTTATGTTTCTTGCTGTGATTAATTAAGATACTTGCGAGTTCTGTGAAACAGAATGTTTTCCATCAAAATAACAAAATTTCTTCTCTAAAATAAAATATATAGCATTTAAATTTTCTTTTTGGAAAAATAGAAAAAATATTTTGATATCTCAAAAATGTAAATAATTCCAGACAAAAATCAAAAGAAAGGGATTTGAGCATTCGATTTTAGGATTTTGGGCCTTAGTATGTATATAGAATAGAAACAGTTCAAGAAATAAAATCTAAAAAATAATTAAAGTTTAGCTAACTTTTTCAGACTAGCATCAGATACGAACCTGTCAATATGGCAATCCTAATGTCTTTCTTTCTGTTGACATCTACCTTTCATCTTACAAAAAATTAATAGTTTTACGGAACAAAATTTCTATACACACCAGCTCTATCACAAAACATAATTTGTTCCAATAAAAATGCTTATAAAAGGCAAAGGCAAGAAACAAGAACAATGTAAATTTACCAAACCAAAAGGTGAAAGTCAGGAGCAAGCTTGAGATTTTTTTTTTTTTTTTAAAAAGGTGAAAGAATCCTATATGAATAAGAATTTGAAACTATTTGTACGGGTTGAAAACTTCCACAAAACCTATATGAAACTAAATGAATCGATTGAACATTTGGATTTTCCAAAGCTTGACTATAGTTGAAGAAAATTAAGAGATGCTCATAAAATTCTTTTAACAAGGAATTACCTGTGACAAAAAAAAAACTAATTTATGCCTGAAAACAACTGTTAACACTTATCTTGAAATCAATTTTCCTACCCATAAAAGATTTGGCTCTGTTATATAAAGGAACTAATATTGCAAAGCCAAATGGTTTCAAATGTATGATGAAGGAATAGCGATAAAGATACATCATTTAGTTTACAATTTTGACACATAAACTACTAAAAGAATGAAGAAAGAAAATCTTTAAAATAAAGAATACCTCATTAGGGAAAATGTTTGTTTTATTTAACTTCAATATACAAGCCTCATTCTATTTTTTTTTTCACCGGGAAAAATGCATAAAGGTAAAATATGAACAAAGCAAGATCCCGTACATTGTGCATCTCATCGGCAATTTGTTGAACTAAGGATACAAGAAAAACATGATACAACCGGTGTTGCATCAAAGAAAACAGAAATGCATGCATGACTGCTCCTACTGTAGTTAGAGATCATTCTTACAAATGCTCTTCCCTGAAGAATTTTCCTTGGCTTCAGAATTGTTGGGTATGTTCGGCAAACCATGGTAATCCTGATTGAGGACACTGCTTTGAATCAGGAATAGGAACAATAGGTCCAAGGAAAATGCGCCACAAGTCCAGTAAAATTGTAACAAGCATTGCAGCCCCCAAGGCATCAATGGCCACTCTGGGTAGGTCCCACGGATCGCCAGGTTTTTCATCAACCCTCAGAAACATTGGGAAGCTGACAATGAAATAAATTGCATAAAACAAGCTGCCAACTTTGTACATGGATGCTCGGTCCACAAACGTATAATAGGGAAAATTTGCAATAGCCACTGTCTCCAGATATGCAATGACATAAGCAAGAGCCAGAATCCAGCCAGCCTTAAAAGCCCATTGAATTGTCTCAGGCAACGCAGCAATTGCATGTTGTAGTCTACGAAGAGTAATGTTTGAAACAACATGGTAAAACAAGAAGCAGACGTGAGCAAGAAGGAAAGTTGTATGAGGTACATCATTCATCCTCCATGATGGAAAGGTATACGATGCGCCCAAAACTTTGAAAAAGTAGTGAGTCCAAAAATAATTTCCAACATAACTGAAAATCATCATCCAGAGATTAGCCTTTACCCAATAGCGATTGCTCCAAGAAACATTTCTATCAGCCATTCCAACAAATAGAAGTGGTACTACAAACGTAGGAACTGCCGAAACAAGGCCAATAAGCAGATACTCCCATTCTGTGAATGTCTCATATAACTTGCAAGGAACAACAATGCCAAGGCAAAGGGTCAACCAGAAAGGTGTATATAGAAGAAAGAATATTTCGCCCCATCGCTTACTTGGATTTTGAGCTAACCACATCATACAAGATCTATTAAACTATATTTTCGCCTTCAAAATCCACCTCAAAGGACTTTTGCAAGTACTGATCTGTTCAAAAAATGACTGAAGAGTGTTACAAGCCTCATTCTATTCGATAATATAATAGGACTTTTTTGCTGAAAAAAATACATGTATTACAAAAGTATTCATTATTAAGTTACCATCTTAGCAAAAATCACTACCTATTCTCGAACACTAACGTCTTTCCTATGTAACAAAATATGAAAAATTAATACTATCCGACGTGACCATAAAATGCCAGCTCTGCAAAGTTATTCACGATGCCATATATGGAAAAGGCATAAAAATTGAGGCTATATGATAAATTATTAGTGACTAAAATCTTGAGTTACGACAAGGATCCTCATCTATTTCTTATATGTATAGACATTCATATTTCGTGTTCTAAATTAAATAAAGCTTTTGACTATATGTGCATATTTTTGCATCATTTAAAAATCTACTTGGTACAATAAAAATGTTAACAACTTCTCAAGAGAGGAATTGAATAACCTATTTTGCATAATTCAATTTTATCCTTCGTTTGAATATTTATGTGTATAATTTAATGAGTAAATCTTTCCTACATTGAGAATGTGTATACTATCACCAGTTGATTCATGACATGTGTACAAAGTTGAATTTCAAATTCAAATTTTGTATAGTTGTTATTTATCCAACGCTGATAGTATATCTACTGTCAGTATAGGGAAGATTAATCCTAATTTAATTATGTCTTTCAACATAGTACATTAAACTTACAAAGAATCATATTCACAACAAGCTATAGAGTATGCCTAACAAACATTTATTTTCACATCAATAATGATAAGGAATCATGTTCCAAGATAACATAAAACTTGGTAATGCGATGAAATACCTAAATACAAAGAAAAAAATTATAATTATTGCATCCTTGAATTGATACAACTAATAAACTAACAAGGAAC
Organism: Coffea eugenioides; assembly: GCF_003713205.1. Classification (NCBI taxonomy): domain Eukaryota; kingdom Viridiplantae; phylum Streptophyta; class Magnoliopsida; order Gentianales; family Rubiaceae; genus Coffea; species Coffea eugenioides. The sequence goes on from NC_040041.1 coordinate 11,750,822, forward strand.
TAAGTTTCTATTGTCGGCTACTATAAATTTAGTAAAATAGTTACTTAATCAAAATCACCAAAAGAAATTGTCCAGCATATTCTAAATTTTTTGACTTTTTGCCTGCTACAAAATCTAAAATCTAAGTCCAAAAGCAAATGAAAACATAAAAAAAAACCCCTTCAGAAGAAGAAAAAAAAGTTGATTAAGCTATATTATGTTACTTTTTTATGCCATACATTAAATTGGGATTACATATATCCCACTTAATTATTATGGTCTTAGGCACATATTGAAGTTCCATTGAACCTCCTCAATCCACTTTTGCTAATGGTCGGTTTTTCCTAAAGTCAATTAGATTCATAAATAACAAAAAGCAATACATTATACATTGAATGTGATTGAATAAATTATGCAAGCACAATTAATGGATAAAATCTAATTTTAAGAAAAAGAATGTGCGTATCACTAAATCTACAACAGACTCAATTATAATTTATAAAAGGTTCAAAATGCCGTTAAAAGATTTTAATTCTTGAAATGAAATTATGTTTATGGCCTCTTATTATTTCTCTAATTATTGCACTCACCGATATCATTTTCTCCAAAATCCATATATCTTAGAGAAAATGATCGGTTTCATCCCTTACATTTCACAAAAATATTCTTTTCGTCCCTCACTTTTAAAACGAAACAATTTTGTCCTTGACATTTAAAAACTGAAGTTATTACATCCCTAAACCCAATTTTCAATCTGAATCAAATCATCTATCAACCTGATTACAAATTTTGGGGTAAAATTGGTAGATCACTTGGTTAACTCAGCTTGACATTCAATTGAAATTTAATGAACCATAAAAAATAAAAAATTATAACATAAAAAAGAAGGATTAATCTTTCCTACATTGTCATTTTATACACTGACGGGTTTATGTACCTGCCACATTTTTTCAATTTAAATTTAAACACCAAAATTTGTATTTGTGATATACATCTAGACTCGCAAGCATATATACTAACAATGCATGAAAAGATTAGTCCAAAAAAGAAACCCTACTATTCCAAAACAAAGAATGACTCTTTATGTTATAAATTTTTATTTTTTTGTTTAATAAATGTCATGTGAATATGATGGAGTTGACTAAATGATCCATCAATTCTAACTCCGAAATTTATTATAGGATTATTGGATAGTTTGATTCAGATTGAAAATTAGGTTCAGGGATGTAATAGTTTTAATTTTTAAATGTTAGGGATGAATTTGCTTCATTTTAAAAGTGAGGGACGAAAAGAATATTTTTGCTAAATGCGAGGGATGAAACAAGTCATTTTCCCTATATCTTATATTGACTAAATATGATAGAAAGAAAAAGAAAAGTCTATGGTATAAAATATTTTTTGGATATATGAAAAATTTTAGAAAGAAATTGCCACAATGTGCAAAGTCATTAATAGTCAACTACTTATTGATTTTGTTATATATCAGCACAAAATCAAGAATACAAAATTATCTTGTGCCATGAACTCCCCAATTTTCTCAAAAAGAGAAGCTTGCCTTAATTTTGTAACTACAGATGCTACCTAATAAAACAAAGGATTAATACTTATTCTGGAAATTTTGGTATCCAGCTATTTCTACCAAGCCCCAGAGCTCCCTTTTTTTTTTTTTTTTTTTGCCATCGTCACTTTATTTATACTATCCAACTCTAATCTAATTTAAGGGGGATACCCAATTGGGTCTACGAGAAACCGATGAAAACTGAATCACAATCAAACCAGACGGATGCACTATGCACCCGTGGGTCTCTCTCCCATTGGATGCCTCTTTTCTCCTTCTTTTTCCTTGGTCTAGCCAAACCAGCCCCTAATAAAGTCTACCACAGCCTCACCCTTTGTTAACCAAAACCCTAATTCTCCCATGTCCTCTTCAGGAAAATAAAAACAAAGGACCAAAATAAAAAGATGGACTTCTTCATTTCTCATCTTTATAGACTTAGTTTTCCCTGGTCATACTTTTGTCTTATATCTCAAAATCCCTTTAAACTTTCACTAAACTCCTTCTAATCTTCCCAAACCCTCATAGTAACCGGATCAAACTCTGCCTTACCTTTCCTTTCGCTTATTTGTAAATTCTTGGATTAAGTTAATTTTCCTTTGATATATAAGTACATATTTATCTTTATGATGTAGTAGCACATAGTGCTTGCACATAAATCAAGTGAGCCCTAGGTGAGCCTTTTTGCATGTATCTGACCAGCCAGCTGATACAAGAAAGACAACCAAAAATTCTAATTGGTGAAGGACAAGAATTGAGTAAGGATAGATTGGATTGATTTGAAGTCCGAAGTTCTGATTGGATTAGACCAATGAGCTCCTTTCCCACCTCTCACCCCCTTCACAAAATTTGATTAACTTGTACTTCTTCTTCATTTTTGTTGGAATTAGTATTTTTTTTTTTTGGTGTTTTTTCGCTTGTGATATGTTTTTTCTAAAAACATCTTTGGACATGGTGTTCTTTTGGGGTATTTTTAAGTTTTAAGATAGTTCTCTAAGTACTTTTGCTGCCCCCTTCCCAATTCACCCTATTGCGCTAGGCCCATTGCCTTCTTTTTTCTCTTACTACACCAAATTTAGTGATGATAAAGGAGAGGAGAAGGTTCATGACCGGTGATAAGGAATGCAAGGTAGGAGGAAAGGGCTGCGGGGAAGGATACGGGAGTTCCACTAACCATTTTATCTTTTCATATCTATGTTAGCTAGAGTCATTTATAGGAGTGACACCAACATGACTGCTCTAGTGCAAAATGAAGAGTTAGACATGAGAACAGCATAACAAATGAGAAGAGTCCAGATAACACAGCTTCAAATTTTAAACTGTAAAGAGGAATTTTGAAACTTCGTATGTACATATTCAAATTATAAGAGTTTCATTATAATTTCTCCTTTTGTTATGGCTGAAGTAGTAATGAAAGGTTGAAAATAATTTTAAAAACCTATTAAAATTTCAAACCAAACTTAAGCACTATGTATACTCGATGAGGCTCACATAGTACACAGACACTACATAGTCATAACTATACACCAACAACAAAGACTTGTACACTCCCTCAAAGTGTACCATAGCACAGCGCAAAAGTACCCCAAATCCAAACCACAATGTATTGCCATGTGATACCCTTAGTTGAATGATAACATGTCCTAAACTTGAAACCTAATGACCCACTTCCATCCTACAAATTCTTTACCTCGATAGTTGCAACTTATCTGATGCATGAAAATAACAAGAAATAGAATTATTTCAAATTGTCGAACTCAACTGGTGGAGATATTAGTTAAGTGACCATAAAGTCCCAGATCCAATTCTTAAGTTCTCCCTTCTCCCCTCGCAGTTGAAAATCTTGGAATTTCACTTAAAAAATAAATAGTAAGTAGAATTAAGGGCTCATTTAATAATCCAATTCAAAACTTAAATTTAATGGATCGGATCTTAACATATTCAGATGTTTTTGATAATAAAAAATTAAACATCTAAATTAATTAAGTGGCACGGAATTTTCTAGGCAAAACTTACTCTAAAAAATAAGTAATAAACTATTCACTTATCATTCAATATGGTATACATTCAAATATGCTAGATTTAGTACTTAACAATTCAATAACTTAATAAAAACAAATTTTAGTTTTCAATTTTCAGATTTGAGTTTTATCAAACGCACCCTAAGTACTTGAATGTCAACATTAGTTTGTACATAATATTTGATTATTTAGTGTGAAAGAAACCTTAAACAAAAATGACGTCTCACCTACATCACGAAATAGATATCTATTAATAGAATATGTAATACATCTCATCTTGATTTAAAACCCTATCAACTATTCAAATTAACTAGACGAAGCTAATCATAAAGCACAAAAGAACAAAAGACTCGGTCCTTGTTTTCTAAGCATAGATTTTATTGCTATTCTAGTCCAGAGGAGCATTTTTCCTAGTATAAGACAGAAATAACAAGTACTAGTCAAACACGCCACAGAAATAATCAAAGAAATCTATATACTTCTTTTCAGGCTGCAAGTAGATAATGCTAACTTTGATAGGAAGTGGGAATGCCATGGCTTTTCAGGAGAACAAGAAACTTGGGGCAGTCAGGATTGGGATCAGGCAGGTACGGTTGAGGTTAAGTACAATTGGTATAGCCATTATACTTATTTTAAAAGTTAAGTGATTGTATTTATATATTAAATTGTTGTACACGAGCAAAATTAACGTGTACAACTATAAAATAATGTTGCTACAAAATAATGTTATTATAAACCAAATCATATTAGATATACAATAACCGTACAACCGTACACAGAAACTTCAATCGTACTTTCCCCAAATTCGAATGAATTGTTGATGGTAGTTTAGCAAGTAGTCAACACATATATGTTGTATAATCATACTATCTTGTTATAGCCTCGGTACATGGAATGTTACATGCATGTACATTAATATCTGTAACACAATAATAATATGATGTAATTGTACACCAAATTATTTGATGCAAAAACACAAGATTTTTATACAATCATACGAAACCAAATTCATATCTTCCTCAACTCTTAAACTTAAAATACACCGACTTTTTGCTCTTTACGTTAAGCTTGAAAGATGGAGATGGATGATATTTAGATGATATGACATATATGGAAATCGCTTGTTTGGCCAATGCTAGCCAGACCAGTCAATATAGTGTGGAGATTAAAATAACTTACTTTTTAAATATTGAGATGATGCAGACTCAACGCTATTCAATCTTCCTGCTGCGATCGCTTGGTGTAGTAGTCCTTCGCATGCCCCGCCCAACAGGGCTTGGTGTTTGACACTTTAGGTTTAAAAGAATATAAGGAAAAGGTACAGGAATAAATTTAACATCATAAGACTGACAATTTAAAGCAGGACAAAATAGTTGCAAAAAAAGAAAAAAGGAAAAAAAAAAGGTTGCAAATCAAAATATAGGGCTGTTCTCACTTGGTGAAGATTTTGCAAATCACACTCCACCAAAGCAAGGCAATTTTTGTTAGATTTTAGGTTTTACCTTTATAATCTACACAGCAGACAAGAACATTAAAAAAAAAACTATTTATAACAAGAAACTTCACCCTATGCCAAGAAATTTTTTTTTTTTTTTATTCCTAACCCTAGACTCTCTAAGGCAAACTGAACTTTTTCTACTCCTAGAGTTAGACTCCTATTCCAATTCTATCTCTGAACCCACTCTGCCATCTCTCTTTACCAAGCATATATAGTTGGCAAAATACATCATAGCGGCATTTTTGTAATTGAGTATCTAAATTTGTTTCCTTTAGCAGGCTCCCTCAATCTACACATCATTCAGTTAGGAAAATCCTATACTGAGCGATAGGCCTGTCAACGGGTCGACTTTGGGCCGGAATTCATTATTTCGAACCCGAACCCGTCATATTTTATTGGATTCGGTTCGACCCGTTTATCCAACGGGTCTCTTCTTTATGTTCCGGAATCGGATCCGGGTCGGTCTACCCGGTAAAAAGAGAGAGAGAGAGACGGTACAAAGCTGAACCACCTTAATAAAAGAAATTGGTTTAATTTTTTTTAAAAAAAGAAAAATATGCATCAATAGAAGTGAGCAGAGCAATCCCGTAAAGAAAGTCCGAAGTAGAAAAATAGAGGTGGGAAATCGAGGTGATAAAAGTGCCTCCTGTTGCTTAATTGTTGTTTTGGAGAGCAGGAAGTAGAAATGATAAAGGAAGCAGCCGCAGGAATGAACAATGAAGAATGGAGGATGAATATACCCCACGGTCCCCACCAATCCAGTCCACTGCAGACTGCATTTAAACCAACTAAACAATAATTGCTCTCTCACTTCTCTTTCTTCTGTCTTTTTCTTTTGCTCTATCTATCCATCTATGTAGTAGCGTATTTACATTTCAGAGAAGAAAAATGATACGAAAAGGTTAACCCGTCCATACAAGGCTCAGAAATTCCATAACAAGCACCTCTCCTTAGAGGCCAACGTCCTCGTGGCCTGGTAATTCAGGGCTCCCCCTCCGTCGAGGTAGGGTCTCGCGAGACTCGAACCTGGGACGTTGGGGTTATTTGTCTGACTCTGATACCATTGATACGAAAAGGTTAACCCGTTCATACAAGACCCAGAAATTCCATAACAAAAAACTCCCTCTCCCTTCTATTTCCTTAACAGTTAACAGACCCAGAAATAGAAAAAAGCAAAACAAAACCCAACCTGGCTTTTTCCACTGCAAATAGATCCCTTCAGATTTTTTTTTTCAAATTGGTTTGGGACTGCAACCGCTTCTTTCCTTCCTTCCTTTTAACTAATTGCCCGGGGCCGATGAGAAAGAGAGGCGATGGACTGGAAGCTTAGATTTTGCCTTGCTCCTCTTTGAAGCTTGGAAAGGGGACAGCTAAAATTGGGGACAACAAAAGAGAAGAGAGAGTGAGAGAGACACTGGTCTAAAATGGGGCATTAGGGTTTAGCCTGTTTGGATAACAAATTGAAGTAAAGTTGGAGTATTATAGTGATAAATATATTTTTTTTAAATTATTAATTAATTTATATTTGGGTCCGGGTCGGAATACGGGTCAGAATATTATATTCTGTATCTGACCCGTTTTTATGTTTGATAAACGGATCCGGATCCGGGTCCAGATGACGGAATTATATTTCTACCCGTACCCGAAATTATTTGACAGATCCGGTCCGGGTCCGAGTCTGGACCTGGACCATTGACAGGCCTACTGAGCAACACAGAATTCATAGGACAGGTACAAAATTTATACGTCATTTAGTTAGGAAAATCCTATACCGAGCAACACACGATTCATGGGATGGATACAAACTAAATTATGACCCACATCTTTAATTTTAAAGATTCTCATATTTGTATCTATCATACAACAGATACAAACTAAACTAGTGTGAATATTCGTGCGTACATTATTGAAAAAAATTAAAAGAGACGGTAAATTTTTAAAAAGTTAAAAGTTTTGCACCAATATAATTAAAATCTAAGATTTGTCTAATAATAGTTGAAAGCATGACAAAGTGTGTAGATCATTCAAAAACTGCGTTTTTGCGGAAGATGGATCTTGAAATAATAATATAAATTTATATTAGAAAATGAATGATATATGGATAGAAATAAATGTAACTGCATATTTTATTTGATTTCAAAATGAAATACTTACAAACATTATGCATTCGATTTGATATTCTTGTACAAATGTGCAAATATTTTTTACACCAATCAACTTTTAGTATGAAAAATAATATTGGTGGTTTAATTAATTCTATTGAATTTTATGGAGTTCGTACTATAGAAAAATGTTTAGCGAGAATTGTATTTGTTGGAAGTAAATTTACTGAACCTTTTAAAATATTTCAGCGGGATCACTATGATGTAAGATTTGTTTTGTGATCAGTTGTTTTCTCCTTTATAATCTTACAAATTTGAAATTGAGACGCTATTGAAATCAATGATGGAACTAAGGGAGGCTAATAGGGGCCATAGCCCTGCTTAAATTTTAAAATTTTCAATTGTATAAATATTTGTGTAAAATAAAGTTGGCCCCCTTAATTTTTTACAATTTTAATTTATATTATGAGAGTTTATATATGTGTGTGCGCGAGCGCGCGTGTGAATTAACTACATTTGAATTAATTTTTTTTAAAAAAAGTTATTTATTTTTTACATCCCTTTATAATTAAAGTTAATATTTGATGTTTTTAGATGTCATATATTTAAATAGATAAAAATTATTTCAAAATGAAATACTTACAAACATTATACATTCGATTTGATAATTTTGTATAAAGGTGCGAGCATTTTTTACATCAATCAACTTTTAGTATCAAAATCAATATTGGTAGTTTAATTAATTCTGTTGAATTTTGTGGAGTTTGTACTATAAAAAATGTTCAATGAAACTTGTATTTCTTCGAAGTAAACTTGCTGAACCTTTTAAAATATTTCAATGGGATCACTATGGTATAAGATTCGTTTTGTGATCAGTTATTTTTTTCTTTATAATCTGGCAGGTTTGGAATTGAGACATCATTGAAATCAATTATGGAACCAATGGGGACTATAGCCCGTTCCCCCTAAGTTTTAAAAATTTTAGTTCATATTGTGTAAATATTTATGTAAAACAAAGTTGGGTTTCTTAATTTTTTTACAATTTTAGTTTATATTATGAGAATATATATGTGTGTATGTGTGTGTCTGAAATAATTACCTTTGAATTAATTTTTTCTTATAAAAATATTTATTTTTTGTGTCCCTTTATAATTAAAATTAATATTTGATATTTTTAGATGTCATATATTTAAATAGATGAAAATTATTTTGAACATGACACATAAAACTTTGTTACTGATTGAAATGTTTGTAAGTGGGATTTATCTATGGTAAAAGTATGTTACATAGTCTTTTTCCACTATATTCAATTTGTGTGATGATAAATGAAAATGGGTTATTGATCATCAGCTTTGTGAATGATTATGAGAGTAAAATACATTATGACAATAAGATATATAGAATTGTGGAAATTGAATTCAAACGGATTCCTAAATTTTGGATATGTGATTTTTGTAGTTGTGAGTTTCTTAAATTAACAGTTAGTTATTGCTATCAAGGATGTGATAAGTGTGAGTATTGCTATTAGTGATGTAGTGAGTGTCAGTAGCAAATGTGAGACGTAAATTAAAATTTGCACATATCATTTTGAAGGAGTGGTTATTATCTGTTAGTTAAATTTTAGGAGTTTTGATTTTGTGAGTTAGTAGGTCACGTAAATTGAAGAGTGGGAATGGATAAGGAGAAGAAAATAAATCTAGAATCCCTTAAGATGTCTGTCCTGTAGATTAAGATGCATGTTACTATTGGAATCTCTGATTTGTATGTAAATATTGTACCTATTTGACAAATAAAATGTTATATACAATACAGAAAAATATGTTGAAATTAAAGGTACATGAAATTAATTACCTAACAACAGTGTCGACCACGTCATTACAATGCATACACACTATTTTTGAAAAATGACCTTCACATAGTTGTCCACAATTTTTGCATAGCTCATAGAACATGTTTCCTCCTTTGTAAACTTGCGAGCTTGAAATTTAGCTATCGTTGAAATGCTTGTAGGCGGGCATTTTCCATAGTGAAATTAAGTCAAGGGCTAAAATGGATACATAAAAAAGTTGAAGGAGATAATAAGTTCTCAGGGAAAACACAAGAAAGTTCTCTTAATTGGAGTGAGCATGCAAGAAAGTTGAATGAGGATGCTATGTTTTGAAGGACTTTTAATTGGAGTGCAATTCTTAAATTGGAGGACTCTTAATTGGAATGAAAAAGTGAGGGAAATGTAGGGGAAACGTGAGCATGATTATAGGATTTTTAGGAGCGGTTATAAGATTAGTTAAGAGATAAACATTTCTTAAAAAGAAAGACTCTTAATTGGAGTAGGAAACATGGGGAAAATGTGGGGAAAATGTGAGCATGATTAAAGGATTGTAGTATACTCAATAACTTGATAGTATACTTAAATCGCCAATGAGGTGAAGTTTGCCTAAATAAGCTTTACAGTGTCCTAATTCCTTGCAAAAAAAAAAAAAAATGCTAAATAGTCCTAATTGGCATTGCAAGTTACGGCAACGTGCTAGTGGCATCTAATCCTAATTTTTTTTTGGGGTCAAAATCTAGTCCTAATTGGTTCTGCTGTTTCTTGAACATGTTGTATGCTTCCGAATTCTACTTAGCGTGTAACAATTGATAATGGCTTATTCTATTCTTTCATGGTATTAGACAGGCAAAAATCACACCAGAAGTGCAGTACATTTACTATAAACTCCTAATATTATCTCCCCTAATTTTTGTATACTTTTTAAAAAATTTAAACTTTTGTCAACAATAGACTGGTCATGCAAATTAAAAAAAAAAGGGACTGGTCACAAATCTCATTCTTTGCCTTAAAGAACTCAATTCAGCAAATTTCTTAGAATAATGATGAAAAAAATCAAAACAATGGAGGAACCTAGGTTTGTTTCTTTTTTTTTTTTTGGGGGATCTGAAACAGCCCTATTCATTTTTAAAAAATAAATAAATTGGCCATCTTACGTTCATTAAGAAAGGGAAAATTTTTTTATCATTGCACATGGATGTCCGGCCATCCTAAAGGGAAAAACAATCAATTGTAAAATTGTATTAAAATAGCATACGAATGAGAATTTGTCTTTAATTGAGGAGTAAAAATGATTTAAAGTATAAGTAACAAACTATAGACGGCTTATGAAGTAGATAGTGGGAAAGTTTTAAAATTTAAGTTTGACTGGTGATAGGGTTAATTATAACCCACTATTTTTTATGTATTAAAATAAATACAAAAATCTAGAAAAAAGAATGGAAAGTTTGGAAGCCATTGAGAGGGTCTCTCCTCAAAACCCACTTTACAATACATATAGACATAGATATAGATTGTAGTTCACCTAGATTCCCAAATTTGTATTTATCGTTTACACATGTCGTTGATTTTAGAGAATTCCATATTTAAGATTCCCATATTTATATCTATCGTACAATAGACACAAACTAAATTGTGGCCCACGTAGATTCCTATATTTGTATTTATCATTTACATATATTGTTGATTTCAGAGAATTTCATATATGTACACATTCTTATATGACCCATCTCTCTGATTGTACACATTCTTATATTCGTATTTATCGTTTACACATATCGTTGATTTAGAGAATTCCATGTTTATATCTATCGCTTACACATATTGTCGCTTACATATATTGTTGATTTTAGTGAATTTTATGTTTGTATCTATTCCTTACACATATTGTGATCTTTAGTAATGTATCTTACATGTATTGTTGATTTTAGAGATTTCCATGTTATCTTACACATACTGTTGATTTTAGAGATTTTCATGTTTGTATTTATTGCTTACACATATCATATATAGTGATTCTAGAAATTTTCATATTTGTATTTATCTCATCTATCTCTTGTACATATAATTTTTTTTTTCCAACCGATAACATATTCCACTAAAATCATAAAATGTTTACATCACTTGGAGCAACTGCTCCTATATCAATGTTGGCTAACCGAAGCAGCCAGCTAGGAAAAGAATTTCTCCAATCTATATCAGCAACTAAGTTTAAGGCAAACCTTGCCAAAGAATGAGACACCACATTGGCATTCCGTCTGACAAAAGAAAAAGTGCAATTCCGAAACTCTTTCTTCAGATGCAGGATGTCAAATAGCACAGCACTGGCCCGAGGATCCTCCACCCTTTCCAATTTGATCTTCTCAACCACACTTTTACAATCAGATTGTATAATTATGTCCCTCCACCCACTCTTCATGGCTATGGACATACCCTTCCTAATAGCTCGAGCTTCCTCCACCGCCGGATCCCCACACCTTTGTTCACTCCCTGCCCAGGCTCCTTGTAGCTTACCCGTGCTATATCTGGCTACCACACCCCAGCCAATTTTGCCATCCTTATGACTCAACGCGGCATCAGTGTTCAGACAAATGAAGTGTTGGGGTGGTGGTGGCCACTTCCCTGCTCCATAGACTTCCTCCTGTCCATCATACTCCTGCCCATCCACTTCATTGAATACCTCAGCATATTCCCGCCACTCCTGCACAGCTTTACCCACCACAATTCCAGGACATTTCCGATCATTATTAAACTGAATTTGAATTCTGGATTTCCAAATTTGCTACAGTATATTAACCGTCAGTTCAATATGGGTCCTACCCTCCGCTCTTGCCTTAGCCTCCACCAAAGTAGTCCACCAATGCCAAAAATTATTCCTATAAACGTTGAGTCCGTCCCAACAGATGGGAGCTGCCTTCCAGATTTGTTCTGCATGCTGGCAAAAAAACAACATGTGTTCCAACGTTTCTGGCATTTCACCACAACACAGACATCTGTCATTTCCCTCCCTCCTCCTATACTTCACTGTCTCATTCACTGGTAGAACTCGATGTAGACACCTCCAAATAAAGTGCTTCAACTTATGTTTGAGCCTTAAACTCCACAAAAATTTCCAAACACCAGAGTCCTCCATGTTTCTACTGCTACTACCCTTCTGAAGATCAGACCTCCTGGTTCCCCTACGCATGACTTTTGCCACTGCATACCCACTCTTAACAGTATATTGGCCAGTACTTGAGAACACCCACACCAGCCTATCCTTGGCTCCGTGTTCACTAATAGGAATTGTCTTAATCCTCTTGCAATCCTCCTCCTCAAATAAGGTGCTGAGCAGGTCCTCATTCCATCCCCCGTCCTTTATCAATTCATGGACAGATTTTAGTTGGCAATGTTGAGGCATCCTGGTCCTAATTCTCCCATTCCCCATATCAGGAATCCAGTTATCCTCCCAAATATTTATGTTTCGTCCGTCACCCACAAGTTTCCGAATCCCTCCCTGTAACAGCTCCTTTGAACTTAATAGGCTCTCTTGTACATATAATTGATTTTAGAAATATTCATATCTGTATCTATGCGTAGCTCAGTTGTACCTTAGTCAATTATGGTATTGGTAGTAGTGTAAACAAGGAATAAGGGAAAGCTACATATATGCTGTAATCTTCCCAAGTCTATCACTATTTTTTATTTCCTTAAATGTCTAGATTTTAGGTATGAAAATTTTATACTAAACAACAATACACTTAAACAATAGAAATAAATTAAAAGATCCATTTTTTTTTATTTTTGGGATTTCATATTTGTGTCTATGTTAAGGGATATCATGATTTTGAGTCTTTTTTTTTTTGTAGGTGGGTTCTTTTAGGTATCAGTGTCCCTAATTTTTAGGTATAAGTGTCCCTAATTTTTAGGCATCTTTAAAATATTCACTCCCTACGTTTTAGGTGTCTATCAAATCCCATCTCATGTGATGAAATGTAGCGAAGAGTCTTATACGTGTCTTTAACTTTTAAAGTCAGTGTGTCTATGATTTATTTGAGGATTAATGTTCTATTTACACTGACCTTCGGATGCATAAAAATTAATTTGGATTTGAATATGAAATTTAAATTTTACATGTGAAAGACAAAAAAAAAAAATCTTATTCTAGCATCTAACGATGAATTTTGACCTCATAGTAAAATACTCAAAAAAAGAAGTAGTTTCTATAACCGAGAGTGATTCTCTACAAATTGACAAATAGCCATGCCTCTCAAATCTCACCTGCAGCAAAAAAAAATCTAAGAGTAGTGTCATAACACACTCTTGATCTAGTTGGATCTGTATATCCATTACTAGCCCCTAACACAAGCCTCTTTAGGCTCCTCCTCCCTTTAGATTAGGATAAAGTAGGTTATACGATGTATCGTTGCTGGTTAAAAAAAAAGAAAGAATTCAAACCGACATGAGCAGCGTTACAGTTTTGGCCAAATTTTGGGTAGATCCAGCTTTTAAAGACTCAATCTGAATCATTGGATGTTTGAAGATCGGGTCTACCCATTGTGAGCCTATAATTTTTACATGTAAACCATTGATTATTGTTATCTCACATTTTATCTCTCTCTATTTATCTTGGTAATAAATCTATATATCCACGGAATAGGGGAAATGACATTGCTCCACGGTGATTTACATATGACAAGTGTGTTCAAAGAAGAGTTGGGAAGGAGAGCGCTTTGGACTATCTACAAAGGTCTCTCAATATATGAAATCTTGGGAACTTGGTTCAGCCTACTGTGGTATTCTTGTTATACTTGTGATTACTGGTGTGCAATTTCATTGTTTTATTGTTGTACTCGAAAGTGTGAAGTACTTTATCTATATAAATTAGAATTCACCCATAAAAAGCAGTTAAAAGCCACGACATGTCTAAACAGATATAAACATGAAAATTTCTAATATCACATAACTCAACTCATCAGCCCCCGATCGTAGAAACAACCTGTCATGGTATTACCAAATACAGTAACAAATACAATTACTAGATAAAGTGTACAAAGCACAGCCAGTTCCCAAAATTGCCGATTCTTCCAGATCAAATAAGGCTACTGGTAGGCTGAATATATAATGCATCCTCTTGAAAAGATTTGTATGGCCTGTTATGGCCACTGAGAATTCATGTTAGTGATGAATTTTGAACATGGTCATCAATTTGTGATATCAAGCATCAAAATATACTCATGGACTAGAATAGAAGTCCATAGATCATAGATCTCCAGTTCTGGTCTAGCAAAGATACTGCTACCCCATGTCCAGATCAGAACCTTGACTGATAGCTGACGATTGAGAGGTATTGTGGTGCTGGATCAGATTACATGTTGCCAAAAGAGTCTAGACTGGAGCCATCTTGAGCATCAACTATTCTTGAAGAATGGACTTGTACGATGAAAAAATTGACTCGAGTAACCTGGACAGAAGGATGAAAGTAGCTTTCTGGTGGATTAAAAATGAGCCAATACTTGGTCCATTGATGAAGCAAGTTCTGATGCAGTGATGCTTGAGGGAACTGTTCATCTACCCATGCCTCCTTCCTAATCCTGTGGTCATAGCTCATTGCTAAATTCACCGAAATTCTTCAGTTTGCCTTTCCTTTATCAATATCTTCCCGAATTTTTGTAGCATTATACTAATTTCTGATTGTTCATCTGTACCATTTAAGATGAATATTATTGATGGACTCCTCGCGTATTTAAATGTTAATTGCATTGCTCTTCTGGGATTCTGAATCTACAGATTCTACACTGCTGAAAGTTGAACCACAATCTAAGAAGATTGATCAGCTCCGATTAAATATATTTTGCTGATCATTTGCTCTAAACAATCTAGATTTGTTATGCTTCAAAACTATGATGTGCACATCCTATGGAGTACCTTTTTGAGGAGTCCAGGAGCAGAAAATTGAGTTCTGGAAAAACTTCAAAATACGTGCGGAGTCTGAGAAGTATTACAGTTTGTTGATGGGATCGGAAATGCATTAAAGAAAAGTTTTATGATGATGATTTGCCGTGGCTTCATTGGTTCAATAGCTTAAATATGTTTTATACAGCCTGAGGTCAGAATTTTGATTGGATCATCCGCTGGAGTTGAAAAGATCTACACAATTGTGGACCAAAATTGTAGAGATGTTGACCCTCAAAAGCCAATGCACGTGGCTAAAGAAACACAAAAAATGACAGACCAAGAACCAAAGTTCAATATCATCATAACAGGAGATAATACAACAGAAGAAAGAAGAGATGCTAGGAAATGAAATACAATTACATAGCACTGAAAAAAGAATCTGGACTGGGAGGAACCGGAACATCAACAGTCCCTTCTAGCATAAGAACAACTTTCTTCATGGATGGTCGGAGCGTCGGCTCATTCTGGATGCACCACAAAGCAATTCTGATCATTCTTTCTAGCTTTGTCATGTCAACTACCTCTTCCTCCCCCACTAGTTTATGGAGTTCACCATCCACGAAACAATCATAAGCCCACACTTCAAGAATGGATTGTTCCTCAGGAAACCTAGAGTCTACATTCTTTCGACAGCATATGATCTCTAGCAGCACTATTCCATAGCTGTAAACATCTGCTTTAACTGTCACTGGCAAATTACGATGCCATTCTGGTGCAACATAACCTCTTGTTCCTCTTACCGCAGTATAAGTTCTTGTCCTGTCATGATCTAATGGCTTTGCCAATCCAAAGTCCGATATCTTCGCGCACCTGCTGTCGTCCATTAGTATATTTTGAGGTTTGATGTCACAGTGGATGATCTGTGTCTCACACTCTTCATGTAAATAAAGAATTCCTCTTGCAACGTCAGAAGCAATTCTGATTCTTTCATCCCACCAAGGATGATTTTCTCGCTTGAAGAGAATATCCGCCAATGACCCATTACTCATATATTTATACACCAGAAGCCTTTTATTTCCATCAAGGCAGTAGCCAAGCAGCTGGATAAGATTGCGGTGGTGTGTTCTCCCGATTACTCTGATTTCATTTTGAAACTCCTTTTCCCCTTCTACTAATACTTTCTCTAGTTTTTTCACAGCAACTACTTTCCCTGAATTTGGCAAAACCCCTTTGTATACAGCACCAAATGCTCCTCTGCCCAATTCTTCTCTGAAATCATTTGTTGCTACCTCCAGTTCAGCAAAGGTGAAGGCTTTTGGAGCCGCATCCTCCACAAATTCCACATTTCCACTTTGCGTTATTTTCTTATAGGCTCGCACCTGATTTCTGTGAACATAAACCCCTGCAGTTACAGAGATCATGACTCCAAAAACAGCAAGTGAAATCCCAATAACTAGGATATCCACACGAATTTCTTTTTTGATGCTTTTTGGAGGACTACTGGGAATTACACTTTCACTGATGGATGCAAGTGTACCCACCTTGACCAGAGCGACATTCGAGTCACTTGTCCTTTTCCCATATGTCAATGGGAGCCTTTGTTTTCTACATTCTCCATCTTTATAAAATGCTGCTTCACAGTTGCAATCATCAAGGCACTGCTTTTCACAGTCTTCTTGTGTGCTTGTTTCCATTGTAGCAAATGTATTATCTTCCCATACCGTATTTGCCAATGATCTAATCTCGTACTTGACATTGGTAATACTATTAGATTTACAACTTTCTGCAGTAAAATTTCTCTCACAGCCTGAACTCCAATTTCCTGGATTTACAAAGTCAAATCCAGGAGGACATCTGCATTCAGCAACATTATCCATCATGGTACAGAAACCATTAGGCCCACATAGGCCTTTAGGAGCACATTTATCCTCCACAGATTCCCACAAGATGGACCTGTTGCCTTGATTTGAAGAGTATGAATACAATCGAAATATGCCATCCACATCAATTTTTGCCATATATACTCTTCCATCTTGAGGATATCCTCCTTTGGTTAGATTAGACAATATAGTTAAGCTTGAATTGATCAAGTAGAGATGGCCATCACCATCCAGATTCAGAGTGACACCATTTCCGAATGTGTTAGATGCATAGTAGGCATATCCAGATGAGCCTGGCTTTCTCACAGGATACTGCACCAGATTTCCATCATCCTGCATCTTTATCCGAAAAATCCCCATCGAATCATCAGTTTCTGACGCACTAGAATACAGCTCGTGACCAGTTGCCAGCTGCTGACCAGGTAACAAAGTGTTCGTCGGATCCTCAAAACTCTGCCATACAATTTTCTTATCAGAATTGTATAGGACAAAGTTTCCTGAATCCAACATCGAAGCCGAAGAAATGCTTTCAGAAGGATCAGCAATAACGATGTCCTGGCCCTGTGTGTGCTGCAAAATGAGCCTTCCATCGCTCGATAACACCAGCGAAACATTGCTTGGAAAAACAGGGCTGAGCCTGTTGGCTGTCCATATTACAGTTTTTTCAGGGATTCCCGCAAGATATATCCCAACAGCATAGCCATTGCCTTGCTGGTAAAAACCAAAGGCAAATAGACCTGAATGCGACGACCATGATGATGAGTTGCCTGTAGGTGTTAGAGAAGAACCAAGGCTTATATTTAGATGGCTTTGTTGAGCTAATGCTGTAGCTAAACAGGATACAGATGATAAAAGGAAGAGTAAGAATACAGCCATGAATGTACTTGGAAAAAGAAGAAAGGCTTTGTATGCTGATCACTACTATCTCTTGCTTGATATATGAAAGAATTGCACAGAGAAGTGCAGGGTTGACTCGTAAAGTCTTGGTAAAGACTAAAGACCAGGTCGCTCTGGCAGAAAAGTTGTACTCGTTTTCCTCCTGCTTGCATGAGGAAAATTGGTTATTTCATTTTCTTTTTCTACTCCTTTTTATGGCAAATGAAGTCCAGAGGTTGGTAGAGTACCTAATTCCAATGTTTATTGGGAATTCTGTAATTAGTCCAAATTTCTGAATTCTTAAAGCCACCATTTGGAATGGTGTATTTAAGTAAACTAAAGACAAATGGTGGCTGAAAGTAAGTCATATCATGAAATGATGATGCCTTTGAAGTCACCATTTAAAATAGTAACTTTGAAACCGCACTCTCAAATAACAAAATCTTTACTTTTAGGGTCCGTTTGTTTTGGGTGAAAATATTTTTCAGGAAAATATTTTCCTAATTTCCCATGTTTGATTGCACAAAAGTTATTGAAAACATTTTCCTATGTAAAATATTTTCACTCATCTTATGGAAAACAACTTCCCTTCCAAACTTACTGAAGTTGTTTTCCGAAATGCATGCATCCCGCCTGTAGTATGTTCCAAACTTACTGAAAACATCTTGTAGTATGTTCTTTTTTTTTTTTAGTGTAAACAGGAGGATTTGAACCCAAGACCTCTTCCTTACACTCCCTCCCCCGTACCACCCAACCCAACCCTCCTCCTAGTATATTCAAAATAAAAAAAAAACCTCATCCAACTCATCCTATGCTAGTAATTAATTATGTATAATAGGGACATTCTTTTCTAGAGAAACTTTCAGCAGTGAAAGTGTAAGATATATGTCACAATAAGCATTGCACGTGATTGATATTTGACACTAAATGGCCAGCAATTTGTTTATTGCTTAAGGAGATATTTTTTATTCATATATACATTTCTCCAAGATTTTTTAAAGTTAAACAATGAGATAAATTTTCTTATTTTGTATGGGAAGAAGTATGTAGTTATAATGTGTAGAAAGTAAAGATAGAGATAAAAGTGAAAATATTTTAAAAGTTAAACAAACACCAGAAAAATGAAGTAAGAAAATATTTTCAATAAGCTAACCAAACACCTGAAAATGATGAAACGGAAATGATTTTCATGAAAAATAACTTCCACGGAAAATATTTTCCCAAGAAAAACATTTTACTTCCAACCAAACAGACCCTTAGAAGAACTCAAAAATATAAACTACTTTCGTAACTTCTAATAAAAATCGGATTATTTAGGTAAATGACCCGGAGAATATTGGCCAGGATCCCTTTTTATCTTATATATTAACACGCTAATTGTGTAGTCCTATGTCGGATAGTTATTTATTTTTCAGAAATTAATGACCTTCAGAAAGCTCTTATAAATAGCCTATCAACAAGAGATCTTGTTGACTCTTTGCAATTTTAGCTTTTGGGTGTCATTTTTCAACCTAAAGAAAGCTGGACGCGTAGAGTGAACTGTCAGGAAGATTCCCTTCTTATGTCCAAACAGCCTGATGGGGTCCAGAATTTTTTGATCAGAGCTTAAGAAAATCTCAGCTATGACCTAATACAGTCAATTGTAAGAATAGTAGAGCCGGCAGGATTGGGGCGAGGACTTGTGTTATGTGCGGTTGGTTTGTGTTCAAATTTTTTATATATAAATATATTATAATGTTATATTCAATATATATCAAGTATTTTATTTATATCACTTTAATTGCGAGTATAATAACGTAACATAATTATATATCAAATAATATAAAATATATAACAATCAAACCGAACCGCATTGATTTTTCCCTCGGATAGAAGAATGTACTACTTAATTTGAGGTCACGTGAGACATAGGGATCTCACAATTTTATTTGGCTGTCTTATAGTTTTTAATATTACGTTTACCTCCCTTATTTTCATTTTCAATGTAACGATGAAGCCCAGTATTATTGTCATTCCCAAATTACCATTCCATGGCGTGAAAGAAATTTATAATAAAAAAAAATCCACTACAAAGAGTTAAGTTGGTTGTAACAAACAATATTGAGAGATTTATATGGAAAAAAATGAAGTAACAATTTATCTTATGAAAAAAAGGCTTGAACTTGCAAAATAAATGAGGGAGAGAAATATCCCCGCCTAGTAATCATGTAGTAGGCTACATGAAAACCATTTAACAGTCTCCGAAAGATAAAGAGTTCATCAACCAAAAAACGACTTTAAAAATACGACATACCTATGCACCAGACACAAATATTGAAATTCTTAAAATTAGGAAGTGAGCAATCTTTTTAATTTATGTATGACATATAAGTCATATGATGCTTAGACTATAATTTTCTACATCTTAATTGGCCCAAATAAACATTAATATTTTTCTAAAACGTTCCTAAGGAATAAGCATGTTTATTCTTTCAATGGCTTGGTTCATTATTTACCTCGTTAGCTTTGCATAACTAAATTTTTTAAAATCAACTTTCTCCCTTTTATTGCATTTGCCAAGCCCTTTTCTGAAATTACTTGAATTTACCAGTATTCAAGGGTAATTTCGAAAAAAAAGAAGAAGCTTGTACTCACTTTATGTGAATTGTTTTTGATAAATAGGATGCCTTTGATACGTTGGAACTCAAAACTTATGGCAATCCGTGTGTGTGTGGGTCAGTAAGTTTGGGACCGCTGTTATTTTCTCGTTTTTAGCTTAATGTGATTATTTTTATGGAATTTATGGTTTTGTGGTTAACATATTGCTAAATCAAAATATGATACCCTTCTCATCCTATTTTAAAGACTGGTAACCTGTTTTAACGAAGGAACATTGCAACATGAGAAACATTTTAGGGATAGTGTCATTGACAAAAGAGAAATGCAAGAATTCAGTGGGATTAAGATAGATATAATTGAGTCCTTTTTTTTGGTTTAATTTACTCTCCCACTTCTCTCCACACCCTTTCCGTCCTCCCACTCCTTTTTATACCCTTCTCATTTCAAATTGGTAAGTTCAAAATTCGAACCTGACAGGGTGTCGAAACCTGTACAATAATAAAATTAAACCTAATCGCCAGTTAAAATGACCAAAACCCAATTCCAAGTACTAGAGCAGGGACTCTAGGTATGCAATGGGTTACTTGATTCACCATGTTCTCGAAGAGTTTGCTTGATCCGATATACCTGAATGGGATGATTTTTTTCACAAATAATTATGAATTTGTAAACAGGGCAAGTAGGGCCGTATCCTCAGGGACCGGGTATATTTGTTTCTTAAGAAATCCAAAGTAACACATGGGTGATTTTGTAGGAATGACGACAATCAAATAAATTCAAATAAGAAAATAAAAATAAATACTAACTAGAAATTAAACGGCAATTCACTAAACTTAACGTAACAATAATTAAAGATCCAAAACAATTAGAACAAGAAGCTAATTAAAAATAAAATAAAATAGGCAACTAAAAATCAAATGGCAATTCACTAAAATCAAGGTACTATTAATTAACGGTCTAGCCAAGAAATAACTTCAGCAATGGTTCACCTAATTGATCATCGATGTAAAGGCAATTCCAATTATTTATCAATAAATATGTTATAACTACCAAACAAGCGATGGCAGTCAACTCCTCCTTACTGTGTCGGTGATTAAGGTACGCCCATTAATCACTGCTCTAATTAAGAAATAATCCTAGGTACGCTCGTAAGATTTAATTTTCCAATTGCCTTACGTATTAGAGGAGCCCTATTCTAACCAAATAACGCACTACCAAGGTTATTTCAGATTAGCCCGCGTATCCTCCTGACATGAACCTAATCGTGTCAGTTGTTACTAATTTAAGGCAATTAAATAATTACGGATTTAATGCCCTAATTGACAATAGATTACCAAATCAATTAATCATCCGGATCCAAGACAATCAATTAATTAAATAACCATAAGCTCAACAATCAAGGAATATGCGAATACCGATAAATAAAAGGAAAAGATTAAATTAAATCGATCTCACAATTCTTAGGTGATCCAAATCATTCATCGTTTCTTGACTAGAGTAAGGGAATTAGTTTATATTTGATGAACGAAACCCGTACAAAATTTTAGCAAAAGTCACGGCCATTATCTGCATTTCGGGAAGCCGCAATTTGTTGAACAATTAGAAAGCAAATGAAAGTTACAGGTAACAATTGAATCTCTTAATTGTCCCCAGCATCCATAGAGAAAGGACACTCAAAAGAAACAAGAAGGAAAAGTCAAAGAAAGTAGGCTCCAATCTCCTGACATGTTTAAGAAGCAAAAGAACTGAGAAGGGATTCTCCCCAGAAAAAGTCAAAAGCAAGACTAAACTAAAAAAGGAGAAAATTAAAAGCTAAGCTATTGCTTCTCATTGTTTTTCCTCACAACCATGGAGAATGCTTACAAAAGGCTAAGAAGAAAAGTCAAAAGTGAGGCTAAGCTAAAGGACGAAAAGCTCAAAAGTGATGAGATGCCTCTCCTCCTCTCCAATCTTCCCTTTTGCATCCTAGGGTCTTTTCTTTGCACTACGCGGCGGCTTCCAGGGGAAACAAGACTTTGGTCAAATGACCGAAAAGGGCTTGTGTCCCTATTTTCCAAAATACCCTTGCAAGCCTTCTATTTAATTTCTTTCCCGATGATTTGTCAAAGTAGCACTGATTGTGGCATTTGATCTACTCCCTGAAATAAATGCAAATGTCGAAAAGTGAGTAGAATCTAGCAATTAATCCACATCAAGTCAGGTAATAGGGGAAATTAATAATAAAATAAATAGTAAAATTGCAACCTATCAATTCCCCCCACACCTAAATCATGCTTGCCCTTAAGCATAAGAAAAGTACACAGACACTAAAATTTGATAATGGTCATTGCTCTATCTATCAAATTGCCAAGATATCAAGAAAAACCATATATCGAGCACTAGTGATTAAAATCCGAGAAGCATCCTCCTAGTTAGCCTTTAAACCACAAACTCCTTCAATTTCTAAATTAACTACTCTAAGAAAAAGGAATGGCACACAACATTTATCAACTAATGGTCCAAATATTCACACAAGTCTCCATATTAAGTCCATAAACCGGCAAGCTTTTCGATTATTTATTCTCTTCCTTTTTTTCTCTTTTCTTTTCCTTTTTTTTAATAATAATAATAATAACATTAACACAAAAAGACTTAGTCTCTAGCCGTTGGAGTCTTTTGACGTGAACTCCAACATTTTTAGATGAAGGGGTCCGGTTACTCAGCTCCTACCGCTATACGACCACGTACTCATAGCAAGTACTACCTTTTGATGCGAGAATCGACACTTTTAGATGCAGATCCCCCGTTACTCAGTGGTAACTAATAGCGGAGTACAGTCAAACTTATTTACAGCCAAACAACGTAAAAATGCAAAATAACAATACTAACAACCAAGCATAGGAGCAGCTCGCCTCATTATTGCCAAACATGGAGAACTAGAGTCAATATTGGACCAGTTCACATTAAAACGCCAACAGTCATTCCCTATGTCTAGAAAAGTTAATCAAAGAAATCAAAAGAGTCAAGCAGTCCGATATTCACCAAAGAGATGTTTTGAATTCAACCACATTAACTCGATACACTTTCATTTAAAAAACTTGGCAAAAGTAGAATTAGAGGCAATATCCCAACACCAAATCCTGGTATTCACATGAGAGCTAAACACCAACAAGAAAGAATGAAAATGAGCAAAAGATAGACAAGTCACGAACTAAAAATAAAACTAAAAACTAAAAACTACTAGAAACTAAAAACTAAAAGAAAAAAAAAAACGCAGGCACCTCATCAGACTCCCCACACCTATAGGACACATTGTCCTCAATGTGACAAATAAACGGCAAAAGTGGGAGAGAGAGCAACCAAACTTCCCTGAAGTCGGGTCAAAGTGGTGGGCGAGGTGGAAATGGAGGAGCGAAGCCCGTATGAAGCAGAAACTGCGCCAAATTCTGTGCCATGCCGGCGACATTGGCGTCAACGTTGACCATCCGAGCCTCCAAAGTCTGAACTTGCTCCTGGAGTTGCTGCCATTCAGTAGTCCCATGTGGTGGAGGTGGCGCAGAAGAGGATGGCCCAGCCGTGTCCTCGGCTGACCCCGGAAATGAAGAGGGCCCTGCTCGGGTCGAAGGGTGCGCACCCGGGGCTCGAACTGGTCCCGGAGGGGTAAACTGGTAGAAACCATTGGGCAGGCGCTCGACAACCCATCTTCTCTAAGCAGTCGACGTCCAGGTGCTCCATCTCGAATGCCAAATGGAGGTCGTGGTCATCCAGATTAAAACCCTATCAACTATTGAAATTAACTAGACGAAGCTAATCATAAAGCACAAAAGAACAAAAGACTCGGTCCTTTTTTTCTAAGCATAGATTTTATTGTTATTCTAGTCCAGGAGAGCATTTTTCCTAGTATAAGACAGAAATAACAAGTACTAGTCAAACACACCACAGAAATAATCAAAGAAATCTATATACTTCTTTTCAGGCTGCAAGTAGATAATGCTAACTTTGATAGGAAGTGGGAATGCGATGGCTTTTCAGGAGAACAAGAAACTTGGGACAGTTAGGATTGGGATCAGGCAGGTACGGCTGAGGTTAAGTACAATTGGTATAGCCATTGTACTTATTTTAAAAGTTAAGTGATTGTATTTATATATTAAATTGCTGTACACGAGCAAAATTAACGTGTACAACTATAAAATAATGTTGCTACCAAATAATGTTATTATAAACCAAATCATATTAGACATACAATAACCGTACAACCGCACACAGAAACTTCAATCGTACTTTCCCCAAATTCGAATGAATTGTTGATGGTAGTTTAGCAAGTAGTCAACACATTTATGTTGTATAATCATACTATCTTGCTATAGCCTCGGTACATGGAATGTTACATGCATGTACATTAATATCTGTAACACAATTATAATATTATGTAATTGTACACCAAATTATTTGATGCAAAAACACAAGATTTTTATACAATCATACGAAACCAAATTCATATCTTCCTCAACTCTTAAACTTAAAATACACCTACTTTTGCTCTTTACGTTAAGCTTGAAAGATGGAGATGGATGATGTTTAGATAATATGACATATATGGAAATCGCTTGTTTGGCCAATGCTAGCCAGACTAGTCAATATAGTGTGGAGATTAAAATAACTTACTTTTTAAATATTGAGATGATGCAAACTCAACGCTATTCAATCTTCCTGCTGCGATCGCTTGGTGTAGTAGTCCTTCGCATGCCCCGCCCAACAAGGCTTGGTGTTTGACACTTTAGGTTTAAAAGAATACTAGGCTTGGTGCCCCGCGGATTCCGCGGGGTGTCCATTATTGATTGTTATAGTATAATGTAAGATTTATTTAGTGATATAGATTTAGAGTATTTTGTATAATATTAGAGTTGCAATAGTGGATAGATGAGTGGTATATTAGTTTTTTTTATTTGTAAATAAATATAGGGAAATTGATGTGATTTGTACTGGATTTTTTTAAATTAATGTGATGTAAAGATTTGATAATTGTGATGTAGTTGTATTGGATTTAAATTTGTGTATCTATTATTTTTAGTATATTATCATATAAAACATTTTAAAGATTAATTGTTAAATAAATGTCATATTACACATACATATGTATAGATATATAAGTAAATATATAAAAATATAACAAACAAAGAAAAGTACAAAAAGTATATAGATTAAAAAAATTAAATGATTCTATCATTTAAAATAAAGTGGTAAATATATATATAGATATATATAAAGGTATATAGATGGTGGAAAATATACATATTCATTATTTGTGTTTTTATATGTATTTATTTTGTGGAGAATATATAAATTGATAAAAAGTACAATTTTTTTGAAAAATATATATATCAATAAAAATTTGTTGTGTATCTAATAAATATAAATGAATTTTGCCACTTTCTATTAGGTTGTATTGATATGACTAATTGTTTTTAAAAAAACAGGATAATTTCTGTGTATTACAGAAATGTTATTTCAGTAATATTTGAAAATGTAAAAATTGAAGAATATGTGATCGAAGACCAAAATTTTAAAAAAAGTTTAGTTTAAAACTATAGTAAATGCCTATATATAGAAACAAAATTATACATGATGTAACTGGAAAAAAATATATTATATTGAGACAAATATCGTAGGACAAATAGCAATAGGAGAAATATAAGGATAAACAAGATTATAATTGTTATGTGTAAGAGGGTATAGGCAAGATGTTTAATTATGATTCTTGGATAAAGTCTCTGCTGAAGAGTTGGATATCGTAGTTGTTTTCATTTAGCAAGGTGAAGAGGATGACACTTCCTTCATGCAAGAAGTGTTTTTGCGCGAATGTTGGCCAGCCTTCTGTTATTTGTTTTTCTTCAAGTTGGAAGATCCATCGAGTTTTAGCATGATAACAGTTGATTATTCCCATGTCATTTGTTTGTATATTTGATGGGATATCATCAGTAAGTACCTGAGATATAAAGCAGGGGAAAAATGGAAGAGTAATACGAAATGAGATGAGTAATGTGGTGTATGTATTATATTCATTGGAATGTAATTTGTAGGAAACTGACCAAAGATTCGAGATCGTTTGCTGTTAGCATTATATAAAATGAGAAATGAGTCATTAGTCTCTCTTGTTCTGTGAATAGTGCTGCAGTTATAAGAAATGGAAGTGTTAGTGTATTTTGGAATAGAGAGGCGGGATTGTTTTATTGAAAATGTATTGCTTACTGCATCCAATGGATGATTCTGAATGATTGAGAAGGATGTTCCATTCATGAGAAGCTAAGCAGTTATTTTGATTATAGATGGCAACTCTGAAGACCATACATCCTATGTGTAAAAATCGAAGAATGGAGTGATGTTCTAGATTGTGGTCTTGTATGAATTTGTTCCATCCAGATAGTTGAAAGCTTGTATCCAGCTTGATGAACCATGTGCGATTTCCATTTCGTATAATCATTGTGTCTGTCCAACAGGTTCTTAAATGGGGATAAAATGATGGATTAATCCTCTGCAATAAAAAGAATTGGTTATAATATAAGATGTGTGAAAATTGAGATGTAAAAGTATCAGTTATATTAGTTTACCAATGCTTCTGGAAATGCTTGGTTATACTCAACGAGAAATGAGATTGGTGGGGAACCTGAGATTGTTGTAGATGGATATTTTGTATTTGGTTAGTGGAAAATAAATAGGTTATATATTAGAGAATAGGATGTTAAATGTAGTATTTTTGAATATGAGGGGAAAAAACTTACTTGATATTAGCTCTGTCGGTGGATATTCAGATATGAATGATGTGAGCCAATTTACTGCATCGAAGTGTGATGACCAGTGTTGAAGATTGGGATCAGTGAATGTGGAACCTATAGCTCTCCTGAAGTTGGTACTGATTTCATATGTAAATGTGTTATTGGATGTTGGGGTTGCTTGGATTACTTGAAGTGCTTGTCCATTAATAGTATGAAGGTAAAATAAGCAGATGATGAGTTGGTTATTTTCTTCTATTGTTTCTAGTGTCCAGTCTATAAAAGTAGGTATTGCCATGAGGTTTTGGGATTCTGGGTTTTAGTTATAGGTAGTTCTTATATTGATAATGATTGTTATTGATGTATGGTATCTTATATGAGTGGGGAATTTTTTTTTGTGTTATTTGGATATCTTTTTATTTGTTGGTTTGTTAGACATGTGAAGATATAGTAATATATTGGAAGAGAAGAGTAATTTATTTATTTTATTTTGTTGGTATTGTAATGAAACTGTTGTCATGTGAATAGATTGCTATGGTGAGTTGTTGGAAACGGATTGGAGTAAAGAAAAGTGATAAGTTAATGTAAGCATAGTGTTATATTTATGATGCAGCTTTACATGTGATTGATGAGGTATCAAACAAAAATATATGCTGCTTTTTTAGGTTTGGTTTGTACATAAAGCAGATGACACCAAAATGTGATTGATAGCTGCAGGGAATCAAAAGTATCGACATGGGTGGATATTTGGTTAGAGTTCATGTGATCTTCTGATGCTTGGATTCCTGGTCAAACTGGTCATCTAAGCTACGTTTGGCAGATATGGGCAGCGTTGGAGTGTTAGATTCAGGAAGAGCAGTCGCCTGGGATGTGGAAGATCCAGCTGAAGTAATGTTTGTGTAAATTGAGGTGGAAGTGACAGCAGGTGTAAATTGATCAGGAGGAGTGGTTGGGGTTATCAGCTCCTCTGATGCAGACATTGTGTGAATCAATTGCTTTGGTTCTGGTTCTGGGGTTTTTTCCTCAGTTGTGTGTTCGAGAAGAGGATGAGGTGATGATTTATCAGGAAGGAAAGCAGCCAGAAAGTAAAGAGGGGTAAATTGTCTGTGAGATGGTAGATATGATCTCATCTCGCAAATCAATCTTTGCTGCTGAATTTTTTCATTGATAACATCAATAGGAATTGGGATGTTCTGCATTATTGAAAAGAAATATATATTGAGTAATGAAAAAAAATCAAGTGCATTGAATGATTTCTTGATAGGTAATAATGACTTGATAGATACCTTGATATATCTATCATAGATTTCAGTCGCAGTCATGTCAAGCAGAGCTTCTGCATATTTTTCTTCAACGGTAGCAGGCAAGTAGCCAGTGTCATCATGTATGTTAAGTTGGAGCTTTGCTCTATAAAGAGGAGAGGAGTAAGATTAGGATGATGTATATTAGAAAGAGTGTAAAGCAACAGTTATGTAATTGATTCAAGGGAAATAGATACTTTGGTTTTGGCTTGTTGTCTTTTGTTTCACAGAAGCTGCAGTCAAATTCAATATCCATCATTGCTCCTGTTGATTTACCACATGTAGCACAGCTAGGAACAAAAAATTTCTGCTCAAAGTTGGCTATCAATGGAGTTCCTTTGATCCAGAAATTTTTGATCTATTTAAAAGGGGGAAATTTGTAAATCATGATTGTTTTAAGTAAATTGTGTATTTAGCTTTTTTGCAAGAGAGCAGGTAAAAGAAAAGATGTATTTTACCAGTTCTGAAGAGGCAAGAATCTGTGAGATCGGTCTGATTTGAGTCTGGGGTGGAGCAATCAGTTTTTGATTGCTGTTTTCATAGAGCCTCTGAGTGATGACTTTTTCAATGTATGGTTTATTTTCATCACACCTGTCATATTTGTTGAGTTTGTTAGGAACTGTTATATTTATTTGTTAATGATAAAATGTTGGCTGATAAGAGCAGGAGAGAAAGAGATACATACCAAATTTGGAGGGAAGCTGCCTGTTGTATTGGTGGAACAATGATGATTGTGCTATTGGGACGAGTAGCAATATCAATTCCTTGAGTTGTTATTTGTAAAGAGAAAACAAGAAGAGAAAACAAAGTATTTGGTTAGATATATGATTCTGTAGGAGGTATGATATACAATCTATATTACTGTAAATCAAATAGTGTAGATTCATATTGGTAAATAATGATAAGCAATATAGATATTCTAAATTTATATTAGTAAATAATGACTTTAGTGATAAGCAATATACTAACCATGGTATGTTGTGATCTTTGGTCGGACAAGCAAGACTATTGGACATTTGTGAATAATGTTCATGAGCTGAATTCCTTCAATATAAATATATGGTTCCCACATGGTAAAGATCATTGGTCTACATCTGGAATATATATAGATGTCAATATGTAAGAGAGATAATTTATTATATGAATGATTGATAATGTGGAGAGGAGAGGATTTATTATATAGAAAACTGATTGAATGAATAGATGAGTTTTGTGGAAGAGTGTTTTCATATATGAAAAATAAAAAATTTACTCAGGATTAACAGCAACGAATCTGCGAATTGCGCGTGGCCCTTTTGCTGTAGTTATAATAGTTTCTGGAAATGCTTGAATTAGGCAGCAGAGGAGATCTGCATACGTAAGAACATTCAATTGATAAGGAGTGTTAGTATAAAAGAATGTAAGACATATATGTGTATGCTGAATAAATGATAATAGTAAAGGGAGGTTTACTGAATCTGATGGAATCATTGTTTTTGTATTTGTCAAGATCCCAGAAGGAAGTTAAGGGGAACCGATTGTGCAAGCTCAGCTCATTTTCTTTTTGTGCTTTCTTGATGAAAGTTGTTTTGCTTATGGTTAGCTGCCATGGTACAAAACCAGCTTGGTTTCTTTGATCAGTGATTGCTGAGATAGCAGCATTGCCAATGTAATAGGTATGGTAAAGATCAAGCCTGCTATTTGCATAGTTTACGTCTCTGGTGAAAGCAATTGCTTGGATTGATTCATTCTGGAAAGAAAGCAGTGATCAATTGATTGAAACTTGGTGATAAATGAAGGTAGTAATGGATAATAGATAAGGGAGGGAAGATTAATGATTAGTTTTATGACTGATATTTTTTTAATAAAAGGAATTTAGAAATGGAATTTACCTGTTCATCTTGAAACATGAACCGTTGGAAGGTGTTTTGGTCTTTTCCTCTGAAGATGTTTGTTTTTTCAATGAGGATGACTTTTATCATCCAATCGTTTGATTTGCCTGTGAGCTTACTGACAGTAGTGCACTTGTGTTCCATATCTGCAACATAAAAAGTGAAGAATATGTTATTGATGATAAAGATATGTAAATATAGACAGGAATAAATATAGGTATGTGTAATTACAGACATGCAAGTTTAATACTCAATGATGAGCTGCAGCTGCCAGAATTTCCTGATAAACTACATTTCGTGTACAATCATTGGACAGACAATCAGAAGAAATAGGTCTAAGCAGAATTTTGACATTATCAGCAATTTTAGCTCTTGAGAGGGCAACATATAGTTGTCCATGTGAAAATACTGGTTCTTTCAAATACAATCCTACAAAATCAAGTGTTTGTCCTTGTGATTTGTTAATTGTCATTGCAAAACACAATGAAACTGGAAATTGAGTACGTTTGAAAGGTATTGGGTATGATTCATCATTAGAGTTATGCAATGGAATACGAGGAATGAAAACTTGTTTACCAGAATGAATTCCAACTGAAATTTCAGCATGAATAACATTTTTATTGAAATTCAAACAAATCAAACGTGTTCCATTGCATAATCTTCAGCAGGATTCAGATTTCTTAAGAGTATCACTGGGCAATTGCGCTTCAAAATCAGTTCATGTGGGGGCAATCCTGGAGGGTGAATAGTGTTTAAGAAGTCACCGTGATCGGCTTGTTTGCTTTGGTCTATTGTTTGATCAAAACTGATATACCTGACTTCTTCTCCAGGGAATTTTTGGATCAAAATTTGATTGACTTCATGGACAATATCGTTTGTTGTGCTGAGAATGACTCTGTTAATGAGTGCAAGATTACCGGGTAAAAAGCTAGACAAGGATGGATAAACAGCAGTGATGAGGGTGTCTAAGGATGCCTGATCATTAATGAAAGGGATGATCATATGAGAAGGCAGCTTGATTTTGTCATCTGCAATGGTCGGTTCTGTGCCATTTCCAATGTTTAGAAGGAGATCTGAAAATGTTGGATCCAAAGATGCTCTCATATTCTGAGTTAGCTGTATTTTTTCAAGCTGGGACCAGACATATGAATTTACAACTGATGCAGAAATGTAATCTTCCTTTTGACCTTTTCTGACAACTGGCAGCGTTTGCCGGAAATCTCCACCGAAAACAATGATTTTTCCACCAAAAATCTAATCAGAATTTAACAGGTCTCTAAGCAATCTGTCAAAGGATTCGATTGCATATTTTTTGGCCATTGCTGCTTCATCCCATATTATGAGCTTTGCAACTTTGATCAGTTGGGATACTGAAGTTTGCTTAGAAAGATTGCATGTGCTGTTAGCTTCATGATGGAGAGGAATTTTGAAGCGTGAATGAGCAGTACGGCCTCCTGGAAGTATTGATGCAGCTGCTCCTGATGTTGCAGTTGCTAATGCAATGTCGCCTCTTGATCTAATTGTTGCGAGTGCTTTATAAAGGAAAGATTTTCCTGTGCCACCAGGGCCATCAATGAAGAATGCAGCTGATGTATTTGTATTCACTTTTTGCATTATTCTATCGAATGCAAATTGTTGTCCAGGATTGAGCATAGAAACTGCTGTCAAATCTTCTCTGGACACAGGTATTGCAAGTTCAGCTTGTATTTCTTTTGTAGGATCGATGAATTGAACATCTGGAATAAAATCTGAGAAGCCATACTCCTTTATGCTTTTTCCCATTATCTGCAAATAGTGATCAATTGAAGCAAGGGCTTTTGTGATGATTTGATCTTTTGATAAAGATGAGTCTGCTGCAATGTCTTCTAATAAGAATGGTTGGAATTGTGACCACAACTTTTGTGGATCAGGTGGGGAGCAGTGGACTAAGATGACTGCAAATAGCTGTCTCAAAGATTGTGGCATTCTATAAACAATAGCTTCTGATAAGCAGTCTTGAGCTCCATTGTCTATATGAAGCAATCCTCGTAATTCTGCAGCTTCTTTAAATGAGGAAGCTAGATAACCATTGACTGTTTTTAGATCATCAAAGGATGTGGGTCGCCGAACATGCATGAGGAGCATTCTCAGATAATATCTTTCTCCTTCAATTGGATGTGCTGTTATTACACGACCAATGACTTGACCTCGTTTTCTGGTATACCATATTCTGTCATCTTGATCCCATACGAAATGCTGAGGGAATTCCTTGTATAGCAAGTTAAGATTTTCTGCATTTTCATTTGTTCGATTCATTGAAAAAAATTCTGTCAACATTGTTCGGGAAAGTCTGTCATCCTGGATTACATCTGTTAAAGGCTGACTCTCATCGAAACACATTGATTGGCAGTTTTGAAGGTGGAGATGAAGCAAAATCACTGATGGACTGATAACATTGAGATCAAAAGCATAGATCCTCCACATAGCTTCAGGAGCACATACCCATCTTGCAGACTGGAAATTTTTTATTTCATCAATGATCTTATCTGCTTGTTCTGCTGTCAACTGATACATCACTTTGTCATGACCTTTGTATATATATTTATAGATGTACTTCACAGCTTCAATAGCAGAACATATTTCAACATTGATGTGACAGTCATATTTTGCAAGGAGATATAGGTTGTAAGGGACAATCCATCGGTTATCTAGCTCGTGTTCTCTGATATATACTTTTCTGCCATCATCTTGTCTCTTGTATATAGGATAAGAGTTTTTTCCATGCTTTGTATACTCTGAGAAATCCTTTGGATAGTTATTTCTGCACTTGTGATTTTGCCGCATGCAGGGATTAGTTGGATTCATTGATCCACAAGGTCCATGAAGCATGTGTTTTATAACCAGAGAATATAGGTATGGTGATTTGTGCCTATCAGGAAGCTCTGCAGAAACGATCTTGTCATACTCTTCAGGTGAAAACATCTTTGATTGTTGCTTTAGAATGATGAGGAAGTGAGCATGGGGCAAACCTCTTTTTTGAAATTCAATAACATATGTGTAAGCAGCAACATGACCAATAAGATGTTTCTTGAAAAGATCTTCTTTCAATTGTTCTATCTTTGCACGAAATACTCGTGTAATCAAATCAGGTTGGTTCTGAGCCTCATCTGTTTCAAGCAAATGGTTCTTTATTTCAGGCCAAGATGGATTGCAGGTCATTGTGAGGAAGATATCTGGCTTTCCATAACGTTGCACCAGAGTCATGGCATCCATATATCGCCGTCGCATATCTCTTGGTCCTCCTATAAAACTTGCAGGCAAAATAATGCGTTTTCCCACATCTGATCCATTTGTGTGACCTTTTGCTATGACATCTAGTAATCCCTGATAAGCCTCTGTCCTCAATTTGTTTTGTTTATTTCTGTGAAATTCAAGGCGTGATGTCTCTAACTTCACATAAGTATCAACAGAATATTGCTAGAATAGACGGCCGATATGTAGTAAGTTTGATTGGTCTGCATCTCGCATTTGAAACTTGTAGGCATAATATTCTCTGCATGAAACAGTTGGTCTCTGCTTTTTTTTCTTTCTAGCAGCTGTTAACATAAAGAAAATGTAAAGATGAGCTATTTTATATTATAGTAAATAAGAAGTAAAAAATGTAAAGATTTGTAGATATAGTTATACCAATTTGCTCTGCAGTGAGTACTTCTTCTATATCAGTGCATTGATTAATAGAAATCAAATGTTCTCTTTCACAAGTCTGATGAGGGTCCTGAAGAATCTGAGTTCTTGTTTTTCTAAGGATTCCAGGATGCCATCCAGTCTCTCCAGAAGGAAATATCAATGGGTATTGTAATGTGTCATAACAACCATA
Organism: Coffea eugenioides; assembly: GCF_003713205.1. NCBI lineage: Eukaryota > Viridiplantae > Streptophyta > Magnoliopsida > Gentianales > Rubiaceae > Coffea > Coffea eugenioides. The sequence continues at coordinate 11,784,810 of NC_040041.1, forward strand.
ATGTTGTTTGACTATTTTTCTGTTTCTTGTTCTTGTACATATTTCAATTTCTCTTGAACTGTCTCCATTAAGAGTGTCGTTATCCAACCAAATTGCTGCGACTTGAGATGCTGAAGGAATGTTGAATACACGTTGATCCAGTCCAGGATTAGACTTGAGAAAAATTCTGTATCTATCCAAGTCTTTAATATCTGCTAATCTTCTGATAAATACAGAATAAGGATTGTCATCAAGAACAGATTTTAGCTGCTGAACAATTGATTCCCTGAACTTGGCTGAAAGAACCATTCTATTCTGTACTTCATGTTCTGTATCATAAAAATATAGCTGGAGATTTGTTGCCTTTTCACCATCAGAAGGTTTGAGTGGATTGACAAAATGATAGATTTGTCCTTGAACTCAAAAGGTGTAAATGCCTTTATTTCTTTTGCTGAGTTCTCTGTCATAGTGAACTCCTAATGATGTAAAGGCAAACATATTGTTGTAGCTCCTGATACATTGTCTAAATTCAATAGCTTCAGGAGTGCTTCCTCTATAGAGTTGCAGTAGCTTATTTGGCATTTTTGTTTCTGCTAGGCGAATTTCTCCCAATGCACAACAAAATCTTGGTGGTTCCATGTAAAAGCGTTTAGCATGACAATGTGGACAATCTGGAACAGATGGTAAGATGCTTGGTTCTAATGGTATCTGCTGGAGCAATGGTATAGTTTTTCTGCGACGTGTTGGAGCTAGAAGGATTAAAGATGAGTGTGTATGAGCTATGATATGAAAATGAAGAAGTTTTCTATTCTATATAGAGAGATAAAAGTAATAAAAATATTGGGAAAACTTATTGGTGTACCACTCTGATTTTGGATGGAGAGGGATGAATTCAATGGTTCTGCCAGGATTGGTGACTGTGCTGAAAATTGATGATTATAGTTTTAGCTATAATATTGATAGAAATCCAGAATGTAGCATGGATACGTATTGTAATGATACAATATTCAGTAGCTATTGAGGGAGTTGAAATACATAGGAAACGTACAGGTATAAATGGGACAATTGAACTAGTTGCTGGTAGCATCAGATAGTGATGGAGTGGAAAGGTTTTGTAAGATAGGATCACTGGCTGCAGGAAGATAGTCTAGATACATATATATATATATACATATAGAAATGAAGAAATTAGTATTTTAGCTATTATTGAAATGAGTAATAAGTGGGAATAAGAAATATATGGAAGAATTAAGGAGTGAGTGGATACATGGATCAATGTGAGATATAGTTGATGCAGATAAGCTATCCACTATATGGGGAAGTGAGGTAGCAGAGAAAGGAAAGCATGAGGAGGCATTCGGAACAAAAGATGGAGATGGCAAGAGAGGATCAGGAAATCCATGAGACAAAGAAGTGCTAGCTGCTGATGCAGTAGTATATATAGGGACATCAATTAAGCATCCTTCATATTGTAAAGAATCAGGAGGAGGAGTATCCGGAATATCAGCAGTGGCCGTTGGGTGAAATGGAATACACTCTATTGTTTTGGTATCTATCTGGGTAGCACGATGGTGTCGTCTGATTATCTCTGCAGCATATCTGTCTCGTCGTCGTTGGTTATTTTGGATGCGATATTCATCTTCAGAGCAAAGTTTACGCTTTCGAGGCATACTAAATAAAAGTAATGAGGATACAAAGATATCTGGTATGATTAATTGCATGGATGATTATGTAGGATAACTAATGAATAAGATGGGGAGTGACAAGCAATGTGACAGGGAAGACATAAGAATGAGCACAGAAGTAGAAAGAAATATAAAGGAGATGAGGATAATAAAAAATAGCAATTTTATATGATGCAGCAAGATATAAACATTAAATAAGGTAGGAAGCGCAATATAAGATGATATGGATCACCTTTTATCTGGCACCAAAAAGCTGCGAAGAAATGGAATAAGCAGAAGAAGGTAAGAAAGCCTGCAATAAAAACGGAAAATAGTCACAATCAGGGAAAAGTATTCACAATAAAATCATATACAGTGAAAGATAAAGTGAGCATGCATGGGATGAAAGCAAGAAAGAAAGAATGAAAATTCAAAGCAGGTATATTGATAGGTTACAATTTTATCATTTATTTTATTATTAATTTTCCCTATTACTTGACCTGATGTGAATTAATTAGTAGATTCTATTCACTTTTCGTAATTTATATTTATTTCAGGGAGTAGAACAAAAATATTACAATAAAGGCCAATTTGACAGTTATCGGGAAAGAGTTCACATAGCAGGCAATCGAGGGCATTTTTGGAATAAGGAGATACAAGGCCTTTTTGGTAATTCGCAGAGGGCAGCATTAAAAGGAGGAACGCAGGGCTGAAGTGAGGAGTCTTCTTCTTCCCCCTGGGGGAGCCGCCGCACAGTAGGGAGCTGGCTTCCCTCTTAGTTTTTTCCATTTTTATAGTTTAGCTTTTCCTTTGACCGTTTGGTCTCCTTCGTCTTGTAGTGGAGAGCTTTTGACTTTTCCTTGGAATCTTTTGTGGCTACCTCCTACGTGAGTCAGGAGCATTGAAGACAAAATCATCTTTTGTAACCTTACTTTGCTTTATTCCTTCGATTGAATTGAAGTTTCCTAAATTTCTATACTATGGCCGCGACTGATACTTTGATTTTACATGGGTTTTCCTCATCAGCAATGAGCTAAACCCCTTTGTCTAGTCAATGGACAACTGAGGCTCTGGTTTGCCTAAAAATTGTGAGATCAATTTAATTTTACCTTTTTCTTTTATTTATTGATATTCGCATATTCCCTGATTGTAGTGCTTATGATTGTTTAATTAATTGATTGTCTTGGATCCGGATAATTAGTTAATTTAATAATCTATTGTCAATTAGGGTGTTAAATCCGTAATTGTTTAATTGCTCTAAAATAGTGACAACTGGCATGATTAGGTTTGTGTCAGGAGAATACGCGGGCTAATCTAAAATAACCCTGATAATGCGTTATTTGGTAAGAATAGGGCTCCTCTAATACGTAAGGCAATTGGGAAATTAAATTCTACGGGCGTACCTAAGATTATTTCTCAATTAGAGCAGTGATTAACGGGCGTACCTTGATCACCGACACAGTAAGGAGGGGTTGATTGTCATCGCTTGTTTGGTAGTTATAACCTATTTATTGATAAATAATTGGAATTGTCTTTGTTCCGATGATCAATTAGGTGCACCATTGCTGAAGTTATTTCTTGGCTAGATTCTTAATTATCACTCATTTGATTTTAGTAATTTGTTATTTAATTTTTAGTAGTTTCTTAGATTTTATTTGAACTTCTTTTATTGTCACCTTCTGCACAAAAACACCCCCCTTGTTACTGTGAACTTGAGAAGAAACAATTACTCCCAGTCCCTGTGGATTCGACCCTGCTTACCACTATCTACAGAAATTACTTTTAGTTTGAGCAGGTTTTATTATTGCACAGGCGACAACCTGTCAATTTTTGGCGCCGTTGCCGAGGACTGGCGCTAGTTATTTGTTTCTTTTTGAGTTCAACTTGTTTTCATTTTTTTTTATTCTATATAGTTTATGGCTGCTATTGATAGGGTATAATTTGTTAGTAATTTTATTATTAATTTCCCCTTCTATCCCTGACAAATATTGTGTTAATTGCTGATATTTACTCATATTTGGAATCAATTTCAGGAGTGAAGCAGAAATATTACCAAATGGAGGGACTCTCTAGAGCATATTACTAAGGGTCAATTCAGCAGGGCCTAGCATTGGTAATTCATCTTCTCAAATTCGGTGGGGGCCCATGGAATAAAGATCACTAGTCATTTGGCCAAAAGCAGACAACATACAAAGCCTAAAGAAATTCGGCAGACTTGTGCCAATTGAAGGGGACCACTGGAGAGAAGACATGGAGTCGGCCTGGCCCACGGAAATTGAAGCCTTAGTCATTCTTTTGGCTTGAGAAGGAAAAAAAAACACGTAAAGTGGCTGCTGCTTGGAATCTCTTTTGGGTTTTTCCTAATTGTGGTGGGACCGCAGAGGAGATGGCTTTGGTCAACTCCCTTTTTGTTTCTTTAAAAGGAACAAACGTACAGAAGCAAGGGACCACTTCTTAGTTTAGTTTCTTAGCCTAGTCTTTAGTTTTTCTTTTCCTTTCCTTGGACTAGCCTCTGATACACGCCAGGTGTTCGACAATATTCCCCAACGGGAAAAACACCTTTTATTCCTTGCTTCTTAATAGAAAACGCAATGTTTTCGTATTTTATTAATTCGTGTAGTGATTTAATTATGCGGCGTGGCTAAGTCTTCCATCTAGTCAAGGGTCAACTTGACGGCGCAGTCCCGAAAATCTGTGAGATCTAATTAGCTTTCACGTGTTCCTTTATCTATTAATATTTGCATGTTGTCTGATTTAATTTTCATGGGATTATTTTATTAATTGGATGTCAAGGGCTCGATGTTCAATGTGATTTATTAATCTCGTGCCAATTTAGTCAATTGAATCCGTAATTGTTTGATTGATTAATATTAGTGGCAACTGGTGTGTTTACACATTAGGGGAACGTGCAATCTAATTTAAATAACCCTCGTAGCGTGTTATTGATTAGGGCTAGGTTTTTCTGGTTATTAATGCAATTGAAAAATTAATTCCGACGGTCGTACCTAGGAGTACTTTTCTGGTTAGGGGTGATTAATGGTCGTACCTTGGTCATCTATGAATTAAGGAAAAATTGGTCATTAGAGTTCATCGATGACTATAACTAGCCTATTAATAAATTAAGTGAACCTCTCTTGCATCAATGATCGGATAAATGGACTGTGCCTGAGTAGTTGTATCCTTTGCTAGAATTTATTTATTCTTGATTTAATTCCTGCTATATTTGTGCTAGTGATTTATTCATTTTTAAGTAAATTGTTTAATTGTTTTTAGCTACATTCCGGTGAAACCCCCCTTTATCAATTGGACTTTAAAAGAGACAGATATCTCCAGTCTCTGAGGAGACGACCCTACTTGCCACTGTCTACTTTTAGTAATTTCTGTCAACTAATTAATTTTGGTATATCGGGTAAAGCAAAATCTTCGGGAACACGGTGAATCAAGTAACCCATTGCACACCTAGAGTCCCTGCTCCAGTACCTAGGATTAATTATTGACTGCTTTTAGTGGTAGTTAGGTTCTATATTTATTATTATTATTGCACAGGTTTCGACGACCTGTCAATTTTTGGCGCCATTGTCGGGGACTGGCGTTATTATTTGTTTCTTTTTAAATTCATTTTTGTTCTAATTCTCTGGTATTTTCCTAGTGTATGCCTCGGTTTTCTCGTACAGGTGAATTTTTTTTGACCCTGAAGTAGAGAAGATCGCGCGTAGAACGAGAAAAGAAACCAGACAGCTCCGAGAGGAGCACTCCAGTGCTACATCTCAGAGACCTGAGCTGGAAGTTGAACCAACAAATTCATTTGGTAACACTTCGAGTGATTCAGAGCAAGAAGAAATCCCCATGGCTAATGCACGAACATTAAGGGAGTTGGCTGCTCCTGATTTAAATCAGCAGCTTTTATGCATTACTTTCCCGAGTTTGAGTGATAACACTTCCTTTGAATTGAAATCAGGTCTAATTCATCTTTTACCTTCTTTTCATGGCTTACCAGGTGAGGAGCCGTATAAGGAACTGCAGGAGTTTGATGTCATGTGCAATAGTATGAAACCCCCGGGAATCACTGAAGAGCAGATAAAAATGAGGGCGTTTCCCTTCTCCTTGAAAGATTCTGCGAAGGACTGGCTGTACTACCTGTCACCAGGTAGCATCACCACGTGGGACCAATTGAAGAAAAAATTTTTGGATAAATATTTTCCTGCGTCCAGGGCTGCAAGTCTGAGGAAAGAAATTTGTGGGATCAAGCAGCATCCGGGGGAGTCACTCTATGAGTATTGGGAACGGTTCAAGAACTTGTTGCACAGGTGCCCCCAACACCAAATAAGTGAGCAATTGATCATACAGTATTTTTATGAGGGGCTCCTTTTCAGAGACAGGAGCATAATTGATGCTGCAAGTGAAAGGGCGCTGGTGAACAAAACCCCTCAGGAAGCACGGGAGCTAATAGAGGGGATGGCAGAAAATTCACAACAATTCGGTACGAAAGAGGATGTCCCAATACGCAAGGTGAACGAGATAGAGACACCATCTGTCCAGCAGCAGCTAACTAAGTTGACCTCGTTTGTGAGGCAACTGGCTGTAGAGAGAGCAACTCAGGCCAGGGTGTGCGGGATTTGCACTGGTATGGGACACTCTACTGACATGTGCCCAATGCTTCAGGAAGAAACTGCAGAACAGGTGAACATGACTGGTCACGCGCCCGCGCCAAGAAGAGCCTATGACCCGTACTCGAATACGTACAATCCCGGCTGGAAGGACCACCCAAATCTCAGTTATGGAGGAAATAGGCAGCCCAACTATACACCGAACAGGCAGTCTAATTTCGTGCCAAATAAGCCACCAGGGTACCAGCAGCAGTACCAACCCCGACCACCTCCGCCCCCAAGCTCTGGTCCATCTTTGGAGGAGATGATGAAACAAGTGATGGCAACCCTCACGCAAAATCAGCAAAGGACGGACTCCGAAATGCAGGACATGAGGAATCAGATAAGTCAAATGGCCACAACAATCAACCGCTTGGACCACCAAAACCAAGGTAAATTGCCGTCTCAGCCCGAATTAAACCCGAAGAATGTTAGCGCCATGACCTTGAGAAGTGGCAAGGAGGTCCAAGGACCTGACCCGGTGATTCCTAAGGACAAGGACGAAAATCGAATTGAAAAAGAGTTGGAAGAGGAGGGCGGTGACAATAAAAATTCAAAAGTAATCCCGGACCCACTCATGCCAGTTAGATCCAACCCACCTCCCTTCCCAAGTAGATTGGAGAAACCAAGGAAGCAGGACAAGGAGAAAGAGGTCCTAGAGATCTTTCGCAAAGTGGAGATCAATATTCCTCTTCTAGATGCGATTAGGCAGGTACCCAGATACGCAAAATTTTTAAGGGACCTGTGTGTCAACCGAAGGCGATTGAAGGGAGATGAGAGAGTGGTAGTGGGAGAAAATGTGTCAGCGATCCTGCAACGAAAGCTTCCACCGAAATGCGGTGACCCAGGTATGTTCACTATTCCTTGTAGAATAGGCAATATCTTGATTGGAAAGGCTATGTTAGATCTAGGAGCCTCAATTAATGTGATGCCCAAGTCTATATATGCCTCGTTAAAGTTAGGACCTCTGAAAGACACTGGAATAATAATCCAACTGGCTGACCGGACCAATGCATACCCTGACGGGTTGATTGAGGATGTTTTAGTGAAAATTAATGAATTGGTTTTCCCTGCGGATTTTTACGTGCTTGATATGGATGATGAATACTCTCACGACCCATCACCTTTACTGTTAGGTAGACCCTTCTTGAGCACAGCTCGAACTAAAATAGATGTTAATAAGGGCACCCTATCTATGGAATTTGATGGTGAGATTGTTCATTTTAACATTTTCGAATCTATGAAGTATCCGTCAGAATCACATGCTAGCTCTGTCTTCTCTATAAATGCTATTGACTCTACTGTACGTGAAGTTTTCGAAATTGAAGGCAGGGATGAGCTGGAAGTTGCCTTGACCAGGCACTTCGAGTCAGAGATGACCGCTGAGATAGAGTTGAGTGAAGAGCTCAAATGTGTGATTGGAGCGTTGCAGACGTTGCCAGCCACAAAGATAAGGTATGACCTCGCACCCGTGTTTACACCTGAAACTCACCAAAGGCTACTTCCATCTGTGGTGCAGGCGCCTGTCTTAGAGTTGAAACCGCTGTCAAAACACCTAAAGTATGCGTACTTAGGTGAGGGGGAGACACTCCCAGTGATTATCTCCGCCAGTTTATCAACAGTCCAAGAAGACAAATTGATTCGAGTTTTGAGGGACCATAAGCAGGTGATAGGGTGGACTATAGCCGATATCAAGGGAATTAGCCCCGCGGTATGTACGCATCGGATTCGACTCGAGGAGGGCGCTAGACCTATTCGGCAGGCTCAAAGGAGATTGAATCCTCTCATGATGGAGGTAGTGAAGAAAGAGATCCTAAAACTACTGGATGTGGGGATAATTTTTGCTATATCAGATAGCCCTTGGGTAAGTCCAGTACAGGTGGTCCCAAAGAACGCAGGGGTGACGGTAGAATCAAATCAGGAGGGTGAGCTCGTGCCAGTCCGTAAGCCCACTGGGTGGCGGCAGTGCATAGATTATAGGAAATTGAACGCCGTCACGAAAAAAGATCATTTTTCCCTTCCTTTTATTGATCAAATGGTAGAGCGATTAGCAGGTCGAGCTTATTATTGTTTTTTGGATGGCTTTTCAGGTTATTTCCAGATTGCTATCACACCTGAGGACCAAGAGAAAACTACCTTCACGTGCCCGTTTGAAACATTCGCATACCGGAGGATGCCATTTGGGCTATGCAATGCACCTGCTACCTTCCAGCGCTGTATGGTCAGTATTTTTTCAGAATATGTTGAGAAAATTATTGAGATTTTTATGGATGATTTCAGTGTGTATGGGGAAAGTTTTGATAACTGTTTAGATAACCTGAAATTAATTTTGATAAGGTGCATAGAAGCTAATCTCGTGCTCAATTGGGAAAAATGCCATTTTATGGTCGAACACGGGATAGTTTTGGGTCATGTGGTGTCGTCTAGAGGTATTGAGGTTGATAAGGCAAAAATAGATGTGATATCGACTTTACCTTACCCCGCGAGTGTGCGGGAGGTGCGTTCGTTTTTGGATCACGCAGGTTTCTACAGTAGATTCATAAAGGATTTCTCCAAAATTGGAGCGCCCCTATTCCAACTTTTGTAGAAAGAGGTACCCTTCGAGTTCGATGAGTCATGTAAAAGGGCGTTTGATTGGAACATACCGTTCGAGATCATGTGTGATGCCAGCGACTATGCCATAGATGCGGTGCTGGGACAGAGAGTGGGGAAGGCAGCCCACGCTATATACTACGCCTCTCGAGCGTTGAACGGAGTTCAGTTGAACTATTCGACAATCGAAAAGGAGCTTTTAGCTGTAATTTTTGTTTTAGAGAAATTTCGGTCCTATTTACTTGGTGCTAAAGTTATTATTTTCTCTGATCATGCAGCCCTGCGGTATCTGTTGACTAAGAAAGAGGCGAAACCGCGACTGATAAGGTGGATACTACTGCTCCAAGAGTTCGACTTGGAGATCAGGGATAAGAAAGGGGCTGAAAATCTGGTATCAGATCACTTAAGTCGAGTGCAAGTCGTAGAAGATAATATCCCATTGAGAGAAACTTTTTCCGATGAGCATTTATTTTCTATTAATTTGTCTTTGCCTTAGTATGCGGATATGGTTAACTTTCTAGTTACTGACAAGTTTCCTGCAGGATGGCCTAAGGCAAAAAGGGACAAATTGAGGAGTGACGCAAAGTCGTACATTTGGGATGACCCTTACCTCTGGAAACGTGGTGCCGACCAAATCATTCGTAGATGTGTAAGTGAAAATGAATTCCAATCTATTTTAGCTTATTGTCACTCTTTCGCATGTGGAGGCCACTTTGGACCAAAGAGGACTGCTCGTAAGGTTCTAGAGAGTGGATTTTATTGGCCGACCCTCTTTAAGGATGCCTACTTATTTTGTAAGTCATGTGATAAGTGTCAACGAGTAGATAATATTTCTCGAAGGGATCAAATGACCCAAACCCCAATGATTTTTGTTGAGATTTTTGATGTTTGGGGTATCGACTTTATGGGTCCTTTTCCTTCATCTTTTGATTTTTTGTATATATTGCTTGCCGTGGATTATGTCTCAAAATGGGTGGAAGCGAAGGCCACCCGTACTAATGATTCCAAAGTAGTTGCAGAATTCATCAAGTCTAATATCTTCTTTGTCGCTTTGGGATGCCGCGAGCAATTGTAAGTGATCGGGGTACCCATTTCTGCAACAAGAGACGATTGCTGCACTTTTTAGGAGGTACGGTGTCTTGCACAAAGTCTCCACGTCTTACCATCCGCAGACAAACGGTTAGGCGGAAGCATCAAACCGGGAGATCAAGTCGATTTTGGAAAAAATGGTTCGACCTGATAGGAAGGACTGGAGTGTGAGACTTGAAGATGCCTTGTGGGCATATAGAACGGCGTACAAGACACCAATCGGCATGTCCCCTTACCGTTTGGTATTTGGGAAGCCATGCCACCTCCCTGTCGAGTTCGAGCATAGAGCATTTTGGGCGGTCAAACAATGCAACATGGATATCGAAGAGGGCGGAATTCAAAGGAAGCTACAGTTACAAGAATTGGAGGAGATTCGCAATGAAGCCTATGAGAATGCAGTAATCTATAAGGAGAGGAGTAAGATTTTTCATGACCAACAGATCTCAAGGAAGACATTCGAGTGTGGGCAAAAAGTTCTACTGTACCACTCCAAATTGAAGTTTTTTCCAGGTAAATTACGTTCTCGTTGGATTGGCCCTTTTGTTGTGACTAATGTCTTTCATTATGGTGCAGTCGAGATCCAAAATTTGAAAACTGAGAAGAAATTTGTAGTGAATGGGCACCGTCTCAAGCCATATTATGAAGGTTTTCCAATTGAGCGGGTGGAGATGATGCACTTAGAGGACTCGATTTGCTTAGTTTAAGCAAAGTTTTGGACAACATCTAGCCAAAGACGTTAAAGAAAGGCGCTTTTGGGAGGCAACCCAATTATTAATTTTGTTGTTTCAGTGCTTAATTATTAAATCATGTCGGTTCTCACGTGGGTGCTTGTCATTCTTGGTGTTTTCTAACTCTGATCAGGATAGGTAATCTTGGCGTGCCCACGCGAGAAGGGCACGCGTTAAGCGTCTAAGTTCAAGTTCCATGGTCAGTGGATGCTCTCTAATCTTGGCGTGCCCGCGCCGTGTTGGTAAAGTCTCAACATCTCGCGACACTGGGAGAAAATGGATTCTTGGCGTGCCCACGCAAGGAGGGCATGCGTTAAAGTGCGTAAGGTAACTCTCGAAATCAGTGGATGCTCTCTAATCTTGGCATGCCCACGCCATGTTTGACAATTCTAAAAAAAAAAAAATTATTTATTTATTATATTTTTTTTTCTAATTATTTAAAATTAAAAAAAACAAAATAAAATAATACAAAAATGAATGAAAAATGAAGATGAAGATACGGAGGATTAAAAAAAAAAAAAAAAAAACTTTCTTTCCTCTTCTCTTTTCTTTTTCTTCTTTCCTTCTTTTCTTCTTTCTTTCTTTCTTTCTTCCCTTCTTCCCCGCTGCCCTGTTTTTCCTTCTTTTCCTTCCGCTGCCGCTGCCGCTCGTGAGCCCAGCCCCACCTCGACCAGCGGCCCTGCTCGCCCGCCTCCACGACAGCTCGCACGCCGTCCAGCTTGCAGCCTCCACCAGCGGTGCTGTCCGCTACGCCTCCGCAGAGCCAGCCGCACGCCGCTGAACGCCATAGCTCTTCTCCAATTTTGACCAGTCGCCGCCAATTTCGCATTGCCCAGCCGAGACCGCCGACGCCAGCCCTCCCTCCACTTCAGCTCCTCGCACATCTCCTCCAGCCGCGCGTCACCACCTGCCCAAATTTGGCAGGTGGAGGTATTCCAATTTCTACCTTAATTAGAAGTTCTCTGGTCCTTAAATTGCTGGAATTTGCGTTCTTTGTTTTGTGGGTCTTTTGTTGGAATTTGGGAGGCACTAATTTTAGACATTTGCTGGGGTTAATTTTGGGGCACTTGCTGCGATATTTAGGGGGTGAATTAGGTATTTTCTAGGGTCAATTTTGAAAAAATTACGTTTATTTGCTGCTCCGTCTGGGGATATTTTCTGGCATTGATCACATTATTGAGTTGGCCATTTGCTTTAGTTTTTCCCTGTGACTCACCAGTGGTACTGGTTGAGATTTTTGGCTTACCGTTGTGGCTCCTATTTGAAGCTCCCTGCTTATTTTACAGTTTCAGTTTTTTTGGTTAAGAGCTTCCGTTGAATTTCATACTTTCCTGTCTGAGCACCAGTGGTACTGGTTACTTTGTTGCTTGAATTCTTAAACTTTCTCAATTACTTTGTGGTGAATTGCTGCGTTTGCTGGTTACATTTGGGGGCGCCCATGACGCTTATATTTGCTTATTGGGGGCGCCCGTGACGCTTGCATTTGCTGGTTACTCTATTGTTTTGGGTTGCCTGTTGGTCACCATGGTGAAGCCCCAATCTTCTTCTAAGTCTAAAACACCTAGGAAATCACAACCTCCAACACCTCCACCCACTATTCCCGCCTCTGACCCCTCGCACGAACCTTTCTCCTCTGGGAGGAGAGCTCGCCTTGGGAGACAGAGGGGCGTCCATATTTCTGACCCTGCACATTTTGGGAGAAATCTGCACTTCACTAAGACCGCCGACAAGCAGCGATATGCTGTTTGTTGTGAGCGGCAGATCACTCCCTGCCGTTATCTGGACGCCGCCACCATGGGCCTTCTAAATATTAGCGAATCCTTCCACCATTTGATCAATGGCATTGGGTGGCGCCCATATTCCGGTATTGTTGAGCTCCCGGCCTTTGTTGAGTTGGTTAGGGAGTTCTATGCCACTTTTGAGTTCACCATCACTACCGGTTATTCTGCGTCTACCCCCCCAATGTTATTCACTTCCGATTGATGGGCCAGGAGTTCCACCAGTCCATTACGGAGTTTAATTTAGCTTTTGGCTTTATTGATCCGGCCTATGCCGCCTCTCGGGAGTATGCCGAGAGTGCGTGCGACTACATCGAGCCTTTCTTCTCTCGTTACAGAAGTTTGTGGGAGGCATTGTCCGTCGACCCTGCTTCTTATGATCCTCGCCAGACCAAGAGCTCATACATCAAGGACCCGGCTTCTCGCTACATCCAGCGCTTCCTAGCATATAGTTTCTCGGGTAGGCGGGATAGTTCGGGTATATTGTCCAAGCCAGAGTTTTTTTCATATGGTGTATGCATAATAATATTAAGGTTAATTTGGGGTGCTGGCTCGCTACTCAATTTAAGTCTGTTTTGACAAAAAAGAAGCGTCCCTTGATTCTTGGGTCATATATCACCCATTTGGCTGTTAACTTGCAGTTGCTTGATCTCTCTAACCCTGATTTACATGTTGCTTGTCGAATGGAGCCCTTGGACATCCCGTGCTTGGAGCGAATGGGTTTGGTCCGGGAGGGTGATAACGGGTGGGAGATTGTTCCCCCTGGACCAATTAGACCTCCTCCTCGTTCTTCCTTTGCCAGTACCTCCACGGCGGGCGGTGACCCCGGTCCCTCTTCTTCCGCTCCCCCCTTCCGCCCATACGGTTGAGGAATGGAACCAGCTCCGCAACACAGTCGAGCGGCTTGAGATGCGGCAGAAGCACATGGACGTTAACATTCACAATATGGCGCAGAATCTAGCGGCATTTATGCAGCAAGCCGGGTTCCCTCCGCAGTTTCCGCCTAACCCTCCCTTGTCTTGACGACTTCAGGGAAGTACCGTTGCCCCTTCCTTTTTTCTGCTATTATCTTTTCACATTGAGGGCAATGCGTCATTTAGGTGTGGGAGGGGTCAGTTTGGGTGCTGGATATTTTCAGTTTTTCGTTTTTCTTTTTTGTGTTTTCCTCTTGTTTTCTGTTTAGGCGTTGTTCCTTTATCCCTTTTGGGTGATTTTCCCTTACTTTTGTCTTGGTGAATATGTTGGCAGCTCACTTCTTTATCGTTAGTTGTAGTTTATACTATGAGTTGAGTTCGGTGGCTAGTAAAAGCATGCTTTCTTGGTGAATATTTTGAGTTTAACGACTTGGTGCAAGTTATGGCTAACTTGTTTAGGCAATATAAATATTTTCCGGCATTGTTGTGTAGATTGGTCTCCTGTTTACCTTAGTTCTCCATATTTAGGACATGACCCAGGCTATGATCTGTAAGTACTTGGTATCTTGGTGTTTTATGGTGAATAACATATGGCTATACTCCGCTAGTGTCGCCACCTAGTAACCGGGAGCCTTCACCACAAGTGTCGACTCTCGCGTCAAAAAGTGGCGATATCTATGAGTAAATAGTCCTGGAGCTATGAAAGGTCGAGTAACTGGGCTCTTTCATCTAAAAATGTCAGAATTCACGTCAAAAGACTTGAATAGCTCGGGACTAAGCATTATTCGTGCAATAAAAAAAAAGGAAAAAAAAACAAAACAAAAAAAAACAGAAGGAAAAAAAAAAAGAAAATCAGATGTGGAGAATATGTGAGTTTATGATCATATTGGCCTGCCGATCCTTGGTTCGTAATGTTGAGATTTTGGTTGCCAGTTAACTTAATTACTGACTGTTGCTAGTTAATATTTGGATTTCCTAGGTGAGTTAGCCATGAGTTGGACAGGTCTATGAACTTAGGAGCTAACCGAGGGGGATATGACTTGACACTGAGCCACTAAATCTTGATTTCTGGTATAAGCACAGTTGGCAATGATAATGTGAAAGTTAGCCTGTGTTGAGTTGAATTGTCCCCATGCTTGAGGGCAAGCATGGTTCAGGTGTGGGGGGAATTGATAGGGTATAATTTGATAGTAATTTTATTATTAATTTCCCCTTCTATCCCTGATAAATATTATGTTAATTGCTGATATTTACTCATATTTGGTATTTGGAATCAATTTCAGGAGTGAAGCAGAAATATTACCAAATGGAGGGACTCTCTAGAGCATATTACTAAGGGTCAATTCAGCAGGACCTAGCATTGGTAATTCATCTTCTCAAATTCGGTGGGAGCCCATGGAATAAAGATCACTAGTCATTTGGCCAAAAGCAGACAACGTACAAAGCCTAAAGAAATTCGGCAGACTTGTGCCAATTGAAGGGGACCACTGGAGAGAAGACATGGAGTCGGCCTGGCCCACGGAAATTGAAGCCTTAGTCATTCTTTTGGCTTGAGAAGGAAAAAAAAACACGTAAAGTGACTGCTGCTTGGAATCTCTTTTGGGTTTTTCCTAATTGTGGTGAGACCGCAGAGGAGATGACTTTGGTCAACTCCCTTTTTGTTTCTTTAAAAGGAACAAACGTACAGAAGCAAGGGACCGCTTCTTAGTTTAGTTTCTTAGCCTAGTCTTTAGTTTTTCTTTTCCTTTCCTTGGACTGGCCTCTGATACACGCCAGGTGTTCGACAATATTCCCCAACGGGAAAAACACCTTTTATTCCTTGCTTCTTAATAGAAAACGCAATGCTTTCGTATTTTATTAATTTGTGTGGTGATTTAATTATGCGGCGTGGCTAAGTCTTCCATCTAGTCAAGGGTCAACTCGACGGCGCAGTCCCGAAAATCTGTGAGATCTAATTAGCTTTCACGTGTTCCTTTATCTATTAATATGTGCATGTTGTTTGATTTAATTTTCATGGGATTATTTTATTAATTGGATGTCAAGGGCCCGATGTTCAATGTGATTTATTAATCTCGTGCCAATTTAGTCAATATGAATCCGTAATTATTTGATTGATTAATATTAGTGGCAACTGGTGTGTTTACACATTAGGGGAACGTGCAATCTAATTTAAATAACCCTCGTAGCGTGTTATTGATTAGGGTTAGGTTTTTCTGGTTATTAATGCAATTGAAAAATTAATTCCTACGATCGTACCTAGGAGTACTTTTCTGGTTAGGGGTGATTAATGGTCGTACCTTGGTCATCTATGAATTAAGGAAAAATTGGTCATTAGAATTCATCGATGACTATAACTAGCCTATTAATAAATTAAGTGAACCTCTCTTGCATCAATGATCGGATAAATGGACTGTGCCTGAGTAGTTGTATCCTTGGCTAGAATTTATTTATTCTTGATTTAATTCCTACTATATTTGTGCTAGTGATTTATTCATTTTTAAGTAAATTGTTTAATTGTTTTTAGCTACATTCCGGTGAAACCCCCCTTTATCAATTGGACTTTAAAAGAGACAGATATCTCCAGTCCTTGAGGAGATGACCCTACTTGCCACTGTCTACTATTTAGTAATTTCTGTCAACTAATTAATTCTGGTATATCGGGTAAAGCAAACTCTTCGGGAACAGGGTGAATCAAGTAACCCATTGCACACCTAGAGTCCCTGTTCCAGTACCTAGGATTAATTATTGACTGCTTTTAGTGGTAGCTAGGTTCTATATTTATTATTATTATTGCACAGGCTTCGACGACCTGTCAGCTAACATTCCGTATTTTGATAATAGACTGGATTTTGTTCCTGAATGGGGTTATGAGACTCATGTTTTTCCTAATGATCAATGGACTGTTGCAAATTGTGGAATTTATTTTGACTCAGGTTATTCAACTGACACATGTCCCGTATTTCAAGATAATCTAAGTGCTCCAATTGATACTTTTGGAGATTTTCCACCCCAATATCAAATGCAGTATGACCCTTATTCAAACGGATATGATCAAGGATGGTGGGATAATTTCAATTTTGATTATGCGACCGGGCCAATGAATTTTCAACAGCAAGAGTCTCAACAACCATCGTCCATATCAGGTATGTCTTTTCAGGAATTGGGTGAATTATTTATTAATACATACCGATTCCAACAGGAGACACAAATGAGGAATGAGATGATGAAGGATGCAATGAGTTATCTGGCAGATCAACTATGTCTATTGACATCCAGAATGAATCGATGGGCTTCTCAAATGGAAGAATTGCCCTCGAAAATCATTGTTGATCTAGAAGAAAATGAGAGTGCAATTTGCTTGACTAGTGATGAGGAGATGCAAGAGTGTCAAAATGAGAGATCTACAGATGCAGTTGAAAAAGAATCCGAAAAGGAAGAAATGGAACCCCAACCGCAACTCGTTCAAGTGAATGAATCCAGTGAATAATCTCCAAATGCGGTGACATCTCCTCCATTCCTTCATCAATATTCTCCTGACTTTTATTCTTCAATTCCTGTTAATGAAATTGACCTTATTATACCAGAAAATTTTGAATTTCATGACAGGAATAAATTAAGAGTGGCGATGGCAAGATATCTTGAACCAATAAATGCAAGTGAGGGAGGAGTGAATGGAGAATGCAAATTATCATCGACTCGTTTGGCGCCATTCACTAGTCCATGGAAGCCCGTAGCTCGTATGCTCAAGGATTATTCTATTTACGAGGGTTATCAGGACTATATAGAGGATGAAGCATTAAGACGAGCCACACGATTTTATCCTCCATGAACAAAACATGATAATGTCTAGCCAAAGACATTAAAGAAAGGCGCTCATTGGGAGGCAACCCAATTGTTTCTTTTAGTTGTTTGTTGGTTTCGTGTGATAGTTTAAATATGTTTTCCTTGAATTTGACTGATTTCGGGTTTCAATTTTTGTTTTTGATGATTTGTAGGTGTCTTTCAGTCGTGACGGGCCCGCGTGATGACGAGCAGAAGCTCAGGATCAGAAACTTGAGAGCTCTCTTGCCCCTCTGACGTGCCCGCGTCACCGCGGAAAGGTAAGGATTAAAAAAAAAAAAAAAAAAAAAGGAAAGAACAAAAAAAAAATTTTCTTATCACCGTAGCTTTAGTTTCCAAAATTCAAAAAAAAAAAAATTTAAAAATTAATTTCCATAGAAAAAAAAATCTTTTTTTCTTTTCCTTTTTCCTTTTTTTTTTCTTTCTTTCTCCTTCTTTCTTTCTTTCTTCTCCTCTGTTTTGCTCTGTCCGCCGCCCGTGCCCACCGCCATCTCCAACTCCACCGCGCGCCACCCTCTTCCTCGACCAGACCGCGCGCCGCCGTTCCTCCTTGGCCGCGCCCCAAAGTCCTCGCGCCGGCCCGCCGCCTCTTTGCTCTGTCTGCCGCCGTCCACTCCCGCGATGGGTGACACGCGGCCGCCTGCGACTCCACGCGACGGCCACGGCCGCCGTTGACTGCCACCTGGGATCCACAGCAGCCCACAGCTGACGCCTGCCTCTCCTGCGCACGTCGCCCACAGCTCCTCCGCGCGCCAACCAGCTTCTCAGCCACTGCTCTGTGCATCTCCCTCGCAGCCCTGGTCTATTCTGCCGCGTCTTGCGCCCAAGCAGAGGACCTCAACCCACTCCGCTACCCCGCTTGCTCCTGCTCCACCATTGACAACCGCTGTCCTCATTGACCGCTGCTGTCCTCCTTGACACTACCGCTTTGATTTCTTCATTCGGTCACTGGGAGAGGTATTTGCTACTAAATTTCCAATTTTTGGTATGTATTGGATTCACTTGGGGGTTTGTCAGTAGATTGGAGTGGCAATTGGGTTGTTTGCCTTAACTGTGCGGTGCACCAGTGCTAGCAATTGTGCTATTTTCCTTCGTATTATTGTGCTATTTTGCTATACCTGTGGTACTGGTGGAGTAATTAGACCTTAATTTGGTACCTCTATCTGGTTGGCTGCGCTTGTAGTGTTCAATATCTAAGCCGTTTTCATTGAAATTGCTGATTTTGAATTAAGATTTTGACTGGCCAACTGGAGCCATTTGTTGAAATTTTGGGTAAGCTGAAATATTGCACTTGTTTGTTAAATTGGGAAGTTTCTATGCTATTTACATTGCTTCCTCCAGTTGGGTGCAATTGTTGAAGTTCTTGGGTGGGCTGGAATTTTAACAATTATCTGTGATATTTTGGGAAGAATCTCGGCCAGTGTTGTGCTTGTTGAAATTTCGGTTGATTTAATTCGGCAACTGCATTCCTTGTTGGCATTAGTAGTTTTTAATCGAGTTTTTGAGGACATTTTGGATGTTGGTTTATATTGCGGATTTGGAGGAGCAGTGTCTGTGATTTTGGTCTGATCATTTGTGCAATTTGTTGACTCATTTGCGGGACTTATTTGTTTCCTGGGTTTGTTTATTGACTTCGGTGGACTGGGTTCCCACCTACGGTTCCTCTACTTGCTCTATTCATTAGAATTCTAGTCGCCTGTTGCTCTTCTTTAGAGGTTTAGAATCTTTCTTGTGACTAGATTAATACTTGGGGCTATTGCTTTACTACTGATCTGCTCTGCTATAGAACTCTCATTGAACTTGAATTGCGATTTGCACCAATGGTAAGGGTGCGAGTACTTGTTAACTCTATTTGGTTAGAGATCTGATTGACTACCAAGGGCTTGTGACTGCGCTGCTATTACTGAAGTCCTAAACTGATATTGCTGGATTTAGCACATTATTAGAGACTTTGTTGAGATTTTGGGTGGACAGAGTTTTGCATTTGCTGGTTGAATTGATGTCTCACCACATCGATTCCCCTCCGTCATTCCCGCCGACCCCTTAGCTACTCGAGAGGGAAGTTTCGTTGTCCTTTTCACTTTAATTGCTTTATTTCCTCCATTGGGGACAATGTAGGATTTAGGTGTGGGGGGGGGAGCAGTTATGGTGCTAGTGTCTTTTGTTCATTTTCTTTTTCTTCTTTTTAGTGATTGGCTCGTAAGTGCATGCCAAGGTTTGATGTTGGATTATTGCCTCTATTTCTACTTTTGCCAAGTTTTAATCATAAAAGGGTGTCAAGTTAATGTAGTTGAATCCAAGAACATCTTTTTGGTGAATATCGATGATTGTTTTACTCTTATAATTTTTTGTTAACTTTTCTAGGCATTGGAAATGATTGTTGGCATTTTCCTGTGAATTGGTCCGATTATTAACTTTAGTTCTCCATGTTTGAAAATGAGGCTGACTGATGCAAGTTTTCTTTTGGTTCTTGTGTTATATTGAGTTTTTGTGATTATTTAGCTGTGAATAAGAGTTGACTGTACTCCGCTAGTATTTACTACCGAGTAACCGGGGATCTTCACCAAAAGTGTTGATTCTCGCGTCAAAAAGTAGTAATTGCTATGAGTACGTGGTCACGTGGCGATAGAAGCTGAGTAACCGGGCTCCTTCATCTGGCCAATGTTGGAGTTCGCGTCAAAAGGCTCAAATGGCTAGCGACTAAGTCTCTTGTTACTATTGAAAAAAAAAAGGAATAAAAAAAAAAGAGAGAGAAAAGTAGAAAAAAAATTGTGAAACAAAGTGAAGGTTGTGTTAGTGTGTAATAAAAGTCAGCTTGCCGAATTATGGATTTAATGTTGAGATTTTGGTTAATAGTTGGACCATTTGCTGATAAATGTTATGCGTTATTCCTTTTTCTTAGATTAGTTAACTTAAAATTAGAGGAGTTTGTGGTTTAGAAGCTAACCGGAGTGATGTTTCTTGGACTTGACCATTGATGCTTGATTATTATTTTTCTTGGTACCTTGGCAATTTGTTGGATAGAGCAATGACCATTATCAAATTTTGGTGTCTGTGTACTTTTCTTATGCTTGAGGACAAGCATGGTTTAGGTGTGGGGGAAATTGATAGGTTGTAATTTTATCATTTATTTTATTATTAATTTTCCCTATTATTTGACATGATGTGAATTAATTAGTAGATTCTACTCACTTTTCGTAATTTATATTATTTCAGGGAGTAGAACAAAAATATTACAATAAAGGCCAATTTGACAGTTATCGGGAAAGAGTTCACATAGCAGGCAATCGAGGGCATTTTTAGAATAAGGAGATACAAGGCCTTTTTGGTAATTCGCAGAGGGCAGCATTAAAAGGAGGAACGCAGGGCTGAAGTGAGGAGTCTTCTTCTTCCCCCTGGGGGAGCCGCCGCACAGTAGGGAGCTGGCTTCCCTCTTAGTTTTTTTCATTTTTATAGTTTAGCTTTTCCTTTGACCGTTTGGTCTCCTTCGTCTTGTAGTGGAGAGCTTTTGACTTTTCCTTGGAATCTTTTGTGGCTACCTCCTACGTGAGTCAGGAGCATTGAAGACAAAATCATCCTTTGTAACCTTACTTTGCTTTATTCCTTCGATTGAATTGAAGTTTCCTAAATTTCTATACTATGGCCGCGACTGATGCTTTGATTTTACATGGGTTTTCCTCATCAGCAATGAGCTAAACCCCTTTGTCTAGTCAAGGGACAATTGAGGCTTTGGTTTGCCTAAAAATTATGAGATCGATTTAATTTTACCTTTTTCTTTTATTTATTGATATTCGCATATTCCCTGATTGTAGTGCTTATGATTGTTTAATTAATTGATTGTCTTGGATCCGGATAATTAGTTAATTTAATAATCTATTGTCAATTAGGGTGTTAAATCCGTAATTATTTAATTACTCTAAAATAGTGACAACTGGCATGATTAGGTTTGTGTCAGGGGAATACGCGGGCTAATCTAAAATAACCCTGCTAGTGCGTTATTTGGTTAGAATAGGGCTCCTCTAATACGTAAGGCAATTGGGAAATTAAATTCTACGGGCGTACCTAGGATTATTTCTCAATTAGAGCAGTGATTAACGGGCGTACCTTGATCACCGACACAGTAAGAGGGGTTTGATTGCCATCGCTTGTTTGGTAGTTATAACCTATTTATTGATAAATAATTGGAATTGCCTTTGTTCCGATGATCAATTAGGTGCACCATTGCTGAAGTTATTTTTTGGCTAGATTTTTAATTATCACTCATTTGATTTTAGTAATTTGTTATTTAATTTTTAGTAGTTTCTTAGATTTTATTTGAACTTCTTTTATTGTCACCTTCTGCACAAAAACACCCCCTTTGTTACTGTGAACTTGAGAAGAAACAATTACTCCCAGTCCCTGTGGATTCGACCCTACTTACCACTATCTACAGAAATTACTTTTAGTTTGAGCAGGTTTTATTATTGCACAGGCTGACAACCTGTCATATATTAATGACTAAGATCGGATGTAAAGGTTTTTTTTCTGAGATTGTGCGCGAAAATAATAACATAAAAGAAGATTAACAAGAGACAGCAAAGAAAATAAGGCATACATAACATGGAAATTAGAAGAATATAATCCAGTGGGCAAAAACATGGCGAAGGCCGTTAAAAAAAAGGGATGACCAAAAGAACAAGCAATCTGTTACGAAAAAAAGATATGCAGCAGAGATATAAATACAGGGTTATAAATACTAAGAGCAATAACATCTAATGACATAAATGCATGTCTGATGAAGGGGTGACAATGGGAAGAGGCAAAATTGTTATTAATGCAAGCAGAATGCTGATGGAGAAGATATATAAACGATGCATGTAAAAACTAAAGTAATTATAAAATAGATAGAAAGGCTGACAAAAATAAAGGTAAGAGTTAGAAGGTAACTTACGAACGAGGAGGCGCAGGAAGGAAGATGCAGTAAAGTAACAGAAAATAAGGAGGAGAGAAAAATGCAGTAGGGTAAAGAGTGCTGAGCTCAGGCGAGAAGGATATTGTGATGAAAGGAAGTGAAATAATGAGCGTGAATAAAAGCAGAGATTTGAGTGTAGTAGAGATCTGATAGATAAGTAAGCGGGAAGAATAAACTCGTAGTAGATATCTGAATACTATAGAAAGTCTAAGTATCAGATAAGTGAGTGCATGGATTTAATGTAGATTAGATAGTGAGAGACAATTGATGTGAAAAGAATAAAGCAAAATAGTACCAATCCAGTTGGATGAATAGCAGGTGGCTATAAAGCAGAGTGAATATCAAAGAAACACGTAGGTACATTAAATGTTGATTAGACAATGAAAGAGTTGAGTAATTTAAAACCTGGAA
Source organism: Coffea eugenioides (assembly GCF_003713205.1). Classification (NCBI taxonomy): domain Eukaryota; kingdom Viridiplantae; phylum Streptophyta; class Magnoliopsida; order Gentianales; family Rubiaceae; genus Coffea; species Coffea eugenioides. Next base: position 11,807,402 of record NC_040041.1, read on the forward strand.
TAAAGCAAAATAGTACCAATCCAGTTGGATGAATAGTACGTGGCTATAAAGCAGGCTGAATATCAAAGATACACGTGGGTACATTAAATGTCCATTAGACAATGAAAGAGCTGAGGAATTTTAACACCTGGAATATAGAAGGAAACAATCTTTTATTTTTTGAGGGAAATATCCAATTAAATATCATTTTTTTAAAAATAAATGCAATGTTCCAAGGAAATAGGATGAAACTAAGATTTTTGAAAGACACCAGAAATGGTTTACATTTTTGAAAATAAGTACGTTGTATTTATATTCATTTACAGATGAACATGTAATTTATTATAATTGCGTATTTGTTATATTTATTTTATGTCACCCAATGTTAAAACTTGAAAGCTCCATAGTAATAATTCAATATAACCCATAACTTCATGTAACTTAAAAGAAACAGATATTGTAAAGCGGCATAATTGGAAGATAATTGAAAGCAGCATAATTGGAGCAAATTTTTCGGGATATATTTAAGGGTTTTTTCTGGATATATTGATTTTGCTGGGAATGTAAATATTTGTAAAGGGACAAAATTCTTATGAACATATTTATTTCATAGAGAAAGGCAAAATTTGCGGGGCTATATAAATTTCGTAGAAAAGGGATTTGGACAAAAGCGATACATGGAAAAAGGAATCAAGTGCAGAGACAGGGAAAAGACAGAAAAGGCCAAAATCAGCAAGACAATTGCAATGAAACCGAGAGACAAGGGCATAATCGGAATAAAAAGGACGTAATTCAAGAAAATGAGAGCAGCAGCGCGGCGAAGAATGACCAGCAGAATCGAGGAAAAGACACAAAAGTCCAAAATCAGCACCCGAATTGCATGGAAACCAGAACAATTGACTGTAGATGAGGCTTCCGGCTTTATGTAGTTTAAGATAAAATAAGATAAGGAAAAGGTACAGGAATAAATTTAACATCATAAGACTGACAATTTAAAGCAGGGCAAAATAGTTGCAAAAAAAAAAAAAGGAAAAAAAAAAAAAAAAAGGTACGTTGCAAATCAAAATATAGGGCTGTTCTCACTTGGTGAAGATTTTGCAAATCACACTCGACCAAAGCAAGGCAATTTTTGTTAGATTTTAGGTTTTACCTTTATAATCTACACAGCAGACAAGAACATTAGGAAAAAAAAAACTTTTATAACAAGAAACTTCACCCTATGCCAAGAAAAGTTTTTTTTTTTTTTATTTAATTCCTAACCCTAGACTCTCTAAGGCAAACTGAACTTATTCTACTCCTAGAGTTAGACTCCTATTCCAATTCTATCTCTGAACCCACTCTGCCATCTCTCTTTACCAAGCATATATAGTTGGCAAAATACATCATAAGGGCATTTTTGTAATTGAGTATCTAAATTTGTTTCATTTAGCAGGCTCCCTCAATTTTCACACCATTCGGTTCGGAAAATCTTATACTGAGCAATAGATCTGTCAACGGGTAGGTTTTGGATTGAAATTCATTAATTCGGATTCAGACCCGTCATACTTTATTGGATTCAATTCGACCCGTTTATTCGATGGGTCTTTTCTTTATGTTTCGGAATCGAATTTGACGGGTCTAGACGGGTCTTGGATCCGGGTCAGTCTACCCGATAAAGAGAGAGAGACGGTACAAAGCTGAACCACCTTAATAAAAGAAATTGGTTTAATTTTTTTTTAAACAAAGGGAAAATATGCATCAATAGAAGTGAGCAGAGCAATCCCGTAAAGAAAGTCCGAAGTAGAAAATTAGAGGTGGGAAATCGAGGTGATAAAAGTGCCTCCTGTTGCTTAATTGTTGTTTTGGAGAGCAGGAAGTAGAAATGATGAAGGAAGCAGCCGCAGGAATGAACAATGAAGAATGGAGGATGAATATACCCCACGGTCCCCACCAATCCTGTCCACTGCAGACTGCATTTAAACCAACTAAACAATAATTGCTCTCTCACTTCTCTTTCTTCTGCTTCTTTTTCTTTTGCTCTATCTATCCATCTATGTAGTAGCGTATTTACATTTCAGAGAAGAAAAACTCCCTCTCCGTTCTATTTCCTTAACAGTTAACAGACCCAGAAGTAGAAAAAAAGCAAAACAAAACCCAATCTGGCTTTTTCCACTGCAAATAGATCCTTTCAGATTTTTTTTTTTCAAATTGGTTTGGGCACTGCAACCGCTTCTTTCCTTCCTTCCTTTTAACTAATTGCCCGGGGCCGATGAGAAAGAGAGGCGATGGACTGGAAGCTTAGATTTTGCCTTGCTCCTCTTTGAAGCTTGGAAAGGGGACAGCTAAAATTGGGGACAACAAAAGAGAAGAGAGAGTGAGAGAGACACGCGGTGCTGGTCTAAAATGGGGCATTAGGGTTTAGCCTGTTTGGATAACAAATTGAAGTAAAGTTGGAGTATTATAGTGATAAATATATATTTTTTTAAATTATTAATTAGTTTATATTCGGGTCCGGGTCGGAATACTGGTCAGAATATTATATTCTGTATCCAATCCGTTTTTATGTTTGATAAAACGGATCCGGATTCGAGTCTGGATGACGGAATTATATTTTTACCCGTACCCGAAATTATTTGACGGATTCGTTCCGGGTCCGAGTCTGGACCCAGACTGTTGACAGGCCTACTGAGCGACACAGAATTCATAGGACAAGTACAAAATTTATACGTCATTTAGTTAGGAAAATCCTATACCGAGCAACACACGATTCGTGGGACGGATACAAACTAAATTATGACCCACATCTTTAATTTTAAAGATTCTCATATTTGTATCTACCATACAACAGATACAAACTAAACTAGTATGAATATTCGTGCGTACATTATTGAAAAAAATTAAAAGAGACGGTAAATTTTTAAAAAGTTAAAAGTTTTGCACCAATATAATTAAAATCTAAATTTGTCTAATAATAGTTGAAAGCATGACAAAGTGTGTAGATCATTCAAAAACTGCGTTTTTGCGGAAGATGGATCTTGAAATAATAATATAAATTTATATTAGAAAATGAATGATATATGGATAGAAATAAATGTAACTACATATTTTATTTGATTTCAAAATGAAATACTTACAAACATTATGCATTCGATTTGATATTTTTGTACAAATGTGCAAATATTTTTTATACCAATCAACTTTTAGTATGAAAAATAATATTAGTGGTTTAATTAATTCTATTGAATTTTATGGAGTTCATACTATAGAAAAATGTTTAGCGAGAATTGTATTTGTTGGAAGTAAATTTGCTGAACCTTTTAAAATATTTCAGTAGGATCACTATGATGTAAGATTTGTTTTGTGATCAGTTGTTTTCTCCTTTATAATCTTACAAATTTGAAATTGAGACGCCATTGAAATCAATGATGGAACTAAGGGAGGCTAATAGGGGCCATAGCCCTACTTAAGTTTTCAATTCATATTGTATAAATATTTGTGTAAAATAAAGTTGGCCCCCTTAATTTTTTACACTTTTAATTTATATTATGAGAGTTTATATATGTGTGCGCGTACAGAGTTTATATATTACATTTTTTACAATTTTAATTTATATTATGAGAATTTATATTTTGATTTTAATATTATTTCAACTGAGTGACCTGTGATTCTTTTTGGTTCCACAACATCTACTACCAAAATATATAAGTGACATGTGGTTTCAGAGACATGTTCTGATCCATGGCAATAAATTCTCATATTATCTCATGCACGTATTGTACATAGGGATTTTGAATCTATACCATATACATGATCAAATAAAATTTCTCACTTAATTTCTCAATCTTGTGGCACGAAACAAATTGGGTTACACGGCATCTACTACCAAAATATGTTTCCTGCCACGGCGGGCAAATAACATGAACTTGAAGTGATCAAATTACACAGTTCTTTCAAGTCTCAACCACCCAGGCGGTTGAAGGAATAGGGACATCAGCGGAGCCATATGATTAGCATTTCATCATAAATGGGGAAGGGAAGCTTCATTCCCACTTCTTGTACATATAATTGATTTTAGAAATTTTCATATCTGTATCTATGCGTAGCTCAGTTGTACCTTAGTCAATTATGGTATTGGTAGTAGTCTACCATGTAAACAAGGAATAAGGGAAAGCTACATATGTGCTGTAATCTTCCCAAGTCTATCACTATTTTTTATTTCCTTAAATGTCTAGATTTTAGGTATGAAAATTTTATACTAAACAACAATACACTTAAACAATAGAAATAAATTAAAAGATTCATTTTTTTATTTTTGGGATTTCATATTTGTGTCTATGTTAAGGGATATCATGATTTTGAGTCTTTTTTTTTTTTTTTTTTGTAGCTGGGTTCTTTTAGGTATCAGTGTCCCTAATTTTTAGGCATCTTTAAAATATTCACTCCCTACGTTTTAGGTGTCTATCAAATCCCATCTCATGTGATGAAATGTAGCGAAGAGTTTTATACGTGTCTTTAACTTTTAAAGTCAGTGTGTCTATGATTTATTTGAGGATTAATCTTCTATTTACACTGACCTTCAGATGCATAAAAATTAATTTGGATTTGAATATGAAATTTAAATTTTACATGTAAAAGACAAAAAAGAAATCTTATTCTAGCATCTAACGATGAATTTTTACCTCATAGTAAAATACTCAAAAAAAGAAGTAGTTTCTATAACCGAGAGTGATTCTCTACAAATTGACAAATTGCCATGTCTCTCAAATCTCACCTGCAGCAAAAAAAAATCTAAGAGTAGTGCCATATCACTTTCTTAATCTAGTTGGATCTGTATATCCATTACTAGCCCCTAACACAAGCCTTTTTAGGCTCCCCCTCCTCTTAAATTAGGATATAGTAGGTTATACGATGTATCGTTGCTGATTAAAAAAAAAAAAAAGAATTCAAACCGACATGAGCAGCGTTACAGTTTTGGCCAAATTTTGGGTAGATCCAGTTTTTAAAGACTCAATCTGAATAATTGGATTTTTGAAGATCGAATCTACCCATTGTGAGTAGGGATGGCAATGGGGGGGTGCCGCCCGCGAGGGTAGAAATGGGGCTGGGGATGGGCGGGGCGGGGCGGGGTGGGGGGAAAATATTTACCCCCGCCTTAAAACGGGGCAGGGGTTGGGGCAACGTACACCTGCCCCATCCCCCGCATAAATATATATATATATATATATATATAAGATGTTTGTCTAAAAACCTTAATAAAAATGTAAATACGAGAGTCTAATAGAACAAGAATTCTTTCTATGGCCTATGATATCATTTATAAGCAGTTCCAACAAACCATGGGTTTGTTTTTCCCTTCATTTTGCTTATTTTCTCTTTTATGTTTTCCATTGATCTTTGCCTTTTGTTATTTCTGGATTTTAACTGTTCTTAGTATTTTTTGTTAGTGTTTGGGAATTCTTCCTCTCTCCTGTTAGTTCTCAAAAATGTTTGAACATATGAGGAGAGTTTTGCTTTTCGTAAGTTGATTTCTTTTCTCGCGGGGGACCACGAGGGACCATGGGGGAAACGGGGCGGGGGCGGGGCGGGGGATGGCGGGCAAGGGAGGGGGATGGTGCGGGGGACGGGGGGAGTTATTTGACAACGGGGCGGGGGACGGGGGAAAGATCCCCTGCCCCACCCCCGCCCCATTGCCATCCCTAATTGTGAGCCTATAATTTTTACATGTAAACCATTGATTATTGTTATCTCACATTTTATCTCTCTCTATTTATCTTGGTAATAAATCTATATATCCATGGAATAGGAGAAATGAATTAATGGACATTGCTCCACGGTGATTTACATATGACAAGTGCGTTCAAAGAAGAGTTGGGAAGGAGAGCGCTTTGGACTATCTACAAAGGTCTCTCAATATATGAAATCTTGGGAACTTGGTTCAGCCTACTGTGGTATTCTTGTTATACTTGTGATTACTGGTGTGCAATTTCATTGTTTTATTGTTGTACTCAAAAATGTGAAGTACTTTATCTATATAAATTAGAATTCACCCATAAAAAGCAGTTAAAAGCCACGACATGTCTAAACAGATATAAACATGAAAATTTCTAATATCACACAACTCAACTCATGAGTCCCCGATCGTAGAGACAACCAGTCATGGTATTACCAAATACAGTAACAAATACAATTACTAGATAAAGTGTACAAAGCACAGCCAGTTCCCAAAATTGCCGATTCTTCCAGATCAAATAAGGCTACTGGTAGGCTGAATATATAATGCATCCTCTTGAAAAGATTTGTATGGCCTGTTATGGCCACTGAGAATTCATGTTAGTGATGAATTTTTAACATGGTCATCAATTTGTGATATCAAGCATCAAAATATATTCATGGACTAGAATAGAAGTCCATGGATCATAGATCTCCAGTTCTGGTCTAGCAAAGATACTGGTACCCCATGTCCAGATCAGAACCTTGACTGATATCTGACGATTGAGAGGTATTGTGGTGCTGGATCAGATTACATGTTGCCAAAAGAGTCTAGACTGGAGCCATCTTGAGCATCAACTATTCTTGAAGAATGGACTTGTACGATGAAAAAATTGACTCGAGTAACCTGGACAGAAGGATGAAAGTAGCTTTCTGGTGGATTAAAAATGAGCCAATACTTAGTCCATTGATGAAGCAAGTTCTGATGCAGTGATGCTTGTGGGAACTGTTCATCTACCCATGCCTCCTTCCTAATCCTATGGTCATAGCTCATTGCCAAATTCACCGAAATTCTTCAGTTTGCCTGTCCTTCCTGAATTTTTTTAGCATTATACTAATTTCTGATTGTTCATCTGTACCATTTAAGATGAATATTATTGATGGACTCCTCTCGTATTCAAATGTTTATTGCATTGCTCTTCTGGGATTCTGAATCTACAGATTCTACACTGCTGAAAGTTGAACCACAATCGAAAAAGAATGATCAGCTCCGATTAAATATATTTTGCTGATCATGCTCTAAACAATCTAGTTTTGTTCTGCTTCAAAACTATGATGTGCACATCCTATGGAGTACCTTTTTGAGGAGTTCAGGAGCAGAAAATTGAGTTCTGGAAAGACTTCAAAATATGTGCAGAGTCTGAAAAGTATTACCGTTTGTTGATGGAAAATGCATAAAAGAAAAGTTTTATGATGATGATTTGCATTGGCTTCAATGGTTCAATAGCTTAAATGTGTTTTATACGGCCTGAGGTCAGAATTTTGATTGGATCATCTGCTGGAGTTGAGAAGATCTACACAATTGTGGACCAAAATTGGAGAGATGTTGACCCTCAAAAGCCAATGCACAAGGCTAAAGAAACACAAAAAAATGACAGACCAAGAACAAAAGTTTAATATCATCATACATAACAGGAGATAATACAACAGAAGAAAAGAAGAGATGCTAGGAAAATGAAATACAATTACATAGCACTGAAAAAAGAATCTGGACTGGGAGGAACTGGAACATCAACAGTCCCTTCTAGCATAAGAACAACTTTCTTCATGGATGGTCGGAGTGTCGGCTCATTCTGGATGCACCACAAAGCAATTCTGATCATTCTTTCTAGCTTTGTCATGTCAACTGCCTCTTCCTCCCCCACTAGTTTATGGAGTTCACCATCCACGAAACAATCATAAGCCCACACTTCAAGAATGGATTGTTCCTCAGGAAACCTAGAGTCTACATTCTTTCGACAGCATATGATCTCTAGCAGCACTATTCCATAGCTGTAAACATCTGCTTTAACTGTCACTGGCAAATTACGATGCCATTCTGGTGCAACATAACCTCTTGTTCCTCTTACCGCAGTATAAGTTCTTGTCCTGTCATGATCTAATGGCTTTGCCAATCCAAAGTCCGATATCTTCGCGCACCTGCTGTCGTCCATTAGTATATTTTGAGGTTTGATGTCACAGTGGATGATCTGTGTCTCACACTCTTCATGTAAATAAAGAATTCCTCTTGCAACGTCAGAAGCAATTCTGATTCTTTCATCCCACCAAGGATGATTTTCTCGCTTGAAGAGAATATCCGCCAATGACCCATTACTCATATATTTATACACCAGAAGCCTTTTATTTCCATCAAGGCAGTAGCCAAGCAGCTGGATAAGATTGCGGTGGTGTGTTCTCCCGATTACTCTGATTTCATTTTGAAACTCCTTTTCCCCTTCTACTAATACTTTCTCTAGTTTTTTCACAGCAACTACTTTCCCTGAATTTGGCAAAACCCCTTTGTATACAGCACCAAATGCTCCTCTGCCCAATTCTTCTCTGAAATCATTTGTTGCTACCTCCAGTTCAGCAAAGGTGAAGGCTTTTGGAGCCGCATCCTCCACAAATTCCACATTTCCACTTTGCGTTATTTTCTTATAGGCTCGCACCTGATTTCTGTGAACATAAACCCCTGCAGTTACAGAGATCATGACTCCAAAAACAGCAAGTGAAATCCCAATAACTAGGATATCCACACGAATTTCTTTTTTGATGCTTTTTGGAGGACTACTGGGAATTACACTTTCACTGATGGATGCAAGTGTACCCACCTTGACCAGAGCGACATTCGAGTCACTTGTCCTTTTCCCATATGTCAATGGGAGCCTTTGTTTTCTACATTCTCCATCTTTATAAAATGCTGCTTCACAGTTGCAATCATCAAGGCACTGCTTTTCACAGTCTTCTTGTGTGCTTGTTTCCATTGTAGCAAATGTATTATCTTCCCATACCGTATTTGCCAATGATCTAATCTCGTACTTGACATTGGTAATACTATTAGATTTACAACTTTCTGCAGTAAAATTTCTCTCACAGCCTGAACTCCAATTTCCTGGATTTACAAAGTCAAATCCAGGAGGACATCTGCATTCAGCAACATTATCCATCATGGTACAGAAACCATTAGGCCCACATAGGCCTTTAGGAGCACATTTATCCTCCACAGATTCCCACAAGATGGACCTGTTGCCTTGATTTGAAGAGTATGAATACAATCGAAATATGCCATCCACATCAATTTTTGCCATATATACTCTTCCATCTTGAGGATATCCTCCTTTGGTTAGATTAGACAATATAGTTAAGCTTGAATTGATCAAGTAGAGATGGCCATCACCATCCAGATTCAGAGTGACACCATTTCCGAATGTGTTAGATGCATAGTAGGCATATCCAGATGAGCCTGGCTTTCTCACAGGATACTGCACCAGATTTCCATCATCCTGCATCTTTATCCGAAAAATCCCCATCGAATCATCAGTTTCTGACGCACTAGAATACAGCTCGTGACCAGTTGCCAGCTGCTGACCAGGTAACAAAGTGTTCGTCGGATCCTCAAAACTCTGCCATACAATTTTCTTATCAGAATTGTATAGGACAAAGTTTCCTGAATCCAACATCGAAGCCGAAGAAATGCTTTCAGAAGGATCAGCAATAACGATGTCCTGGCCCTGTGTGTGCTGCAAAATGAGCCTTCCATCGCTCGATAACACCAGCGAAACATTGCTTGGAAAAACAGGGCTGAGCCTGTTGGCTGTCCATATTACAGTTTTTTCAGGGATTCCCGCAAGATATATCCCAACAGCATAGCCATTGCCTTGCTGGTAAAAACCAAAGGCAAATAGACCTGAATGCGACGACCATGATGATGAGTTGCCTGTAGGTGTTAGAGAAGAACCAAGGCTTATATTTAGATGGCTTTGTTGAGCTAATGCTGTAGCTAAACAGGATACAGATGATAAAAGGAAGAGTAAGAATACAGCCATGAATGTACTTGGAAAAAGAAGAAAGGCTTTGTATGCTGATCACTACTATCTCTTGCTTGATATATGAAAGAATTGCACAGAGAAGTGCAGGGTTGACTCGTAAAGTCTTGGTAAAGACTAAAGACCAGGTCGCTCTGGCAGAAAAGTTGTACTCGTTTTCCTCCTGCTTGCATGAGGAAAATTGGTTATTTCATTTTCTTTTTCTACTCCTTTTTATGGCAAATGAAGTCCAGAGGTTGGTAGAGTACCTAATTCCAATGTTTATTGGGAATTCTGTAATTAGTCCAAATTTCTGAATTCTTAAAGCCACCATTTGGAATGGTGTATTTAAGTAATTTTATGATAAGTAAACTAAAGACAAATGGTGGCTAAAAATAAAGTCATGCCATCAAATGACGCCTTTAAATAACTATCCCAAATAGGACTACACAATTGGGATAGTTATTTATTTTTCAGAAATTAATGACCTTAAGAAAACTCTTATAAATAGCCTTTCAACAAGAGATCTTGTTGGCTCTTTGCAATTTTAACTTTTGGGCGTCATTTTTCAACCTAAAGAAAGCTGGACTTGTATTGTTAACGTAAAGTGAATGGTCAGGAAGATTCCCTTCTTATGTCCAAACAGCCTAACGGGGTCCAGAATTTAGTTCCATCTTTGATCAGAGCTTAAGAAAATCTCAGCTATGACCCAGTATACTCAATTGTACTTCATTCCTGTCCATTCAAATCTAAGAATAGTAGTGCCGGTTGGATAGGGGCGAGGACTTGTGTTATGTGCAGTTGCTTTGTGTTCATATATTTGATATATAAGTATATTATAATGTTGTACTGAATATATATCAAGTATTTTACTTACATCACTTTTATAGCTACTATAATAACGTAATATCATTGTATATCAAATAATGTAAAATATATAACAATCAAACCGAACCGCATTGATTTTTCCCTCGGATAGAAGAATGTACTACTTAATTTAAGGTCACGTGAGAGATATGTTATATAAAGAATAATTGCATAAATCCCTTCTAAGATCTCCGACAATTTTATTTGGCTCTCTTATAGTTTTCAATATTACGTTTACCTCCCTTATTTTCATTTTCAATGTAATGATGAAGCCCATACCTATAAAGCCCTAAAAGTATTATTGTCATTCCCAAATTACCATTCCATGGCGTGAAAGAAATTTATAATAAAAAAAAAATTTGTAGGGCAGACTACAAAGAGTTAAATTGGTTGTAACAAACAATTGAGAAATTTATATGGAAAAAAAAAAGTGAAGTAACAAATTTATCTTATGAAAAAAAGGCTTGAACTTGCAAAATAAATAAGGGAGAGAAATATCCCCGCCTAGTAATCATGTAGTAGGCTGCATGAAAACCATTTAACAGTCTCCGAAAGATAAAGAGTTCATCAACCAAAAAACGACTTTAAAAATACGATATACCTATGCACCAGACACAAATATTGAAATTCTTAAAATCAGGAAGAGAGCAATCTTTTTAATTTATGTATGACGTATAAGTCGTATGATGCTTAGACTATAATTTTCTACATCTTAATTAGCCCAAATAAACATTAATATTTTTCTAAAACGTTCCTAAGGAATAAGCATGCTTATTCTCTCAATGGCTTGGTTCATTATTTACCTCGTTAGCTTTGCATAACTAAATTTTTTAAAATCAACTTTCTCCTTTTTATTGCATTTGCCAAGCCTTTTTCTGAAATTAGTTGAATTTACGAGTATTCAAGGGTAATTTCGAAAAAAAAAAAAAGCTTGTACTCATTTTATGTGAATTTTTTTGATAAATAGGATGCCTTTGATACATTGGAACTCAAAACTTATGGCAATGTGTGTGTGTGGGTAGGCCTGTCAACGGGCCGGATTCAAGCCGGAATTCATTATTTCGGACCCGGACTCAGAATACCACACACGGACCCGGATCCGACCCGTTTACCCGACGGGTCTTCTACTCTATGTTCCGGATCCAGGTCGAGTCTACCCGAAAAAAATTATCAAAACTTACAATTTCTAATAAAAATGAGAAAAAAATATATTTGTAAACTAATTTCTAACTAATACAAAAAAAAAATCAAATAAGAAAAGAAATCAAATTGACTTTACTCAAATACATCACCGTAATCAAATTATATTGATAAATATAAATATTTTAAATTATTAATCCATTTATATCCGGATATGGGTCTAATACGGGGCGGAATACTTTATTCCGTATCCAACCCGTTTTTTTGTTTGACAAAATGGATCTGGATCCGGGTCCGGGTAACGGAATTAAATCCCTACCTGTACCCGCAATAATTTCACAGATCCAGACCCGGACCGTTGAAAGGCCTATGTGTGGGTCAGTAAGTTTGGGACTGCTGTTATTTTCTGGTTTTTAGCTTAATGTGATTATTTATAAGGAATTTATGGTTTTGTGGTTAACATATTGCTAAATCAAAATATAATACCCTTCTCATCCTATTTTAAACACTAGTAACATGTTTTAACGAAGGAACATTGCAACATGAGAAACATTTTGGGGATAGTGTCATTGACAAAAGAGCAATGCAAGAATTCAGTGGGATTAAGATAGATATAATTGAGTCCTTTTTTTCGTTTAATTTATTCTTCCACTTCTCTCCATGTCCTTTCCGTCCTCCCACTCCTCCTTATACCCTTCTCATCTCAAACTATTAAGTTCAGAATTCAAACCTTGAACTTGACATCGGAACTGGCCACTGGGACGATATGGTTGGTTTTTTCTTTTTTTTTTGCAATTAGTGAATTTATTGTATTTCTTTTAAAATTTAGTATATGCGTATAATCATAATTGTACTCATATATTGGGCTGGTGTACATAAACAATATTCACGCTATAACAAAGTAATCACATCAAAACCTCAATTGTAATTGTCCCAAATCCCAATTTGTTGACTTTTTAGATTAAAAACAGCTCAAAACAAGAAAGAAGTCTTGGAAGCACAGCAATGGTTCCTAAAGGTTGCAAATATGGGAATTGGAGCGGGATAAATTTTCATTCTGTTAGTTCTTTCTCTCTTCTTTTTCCTTCTCACTTTGCTCTGTTAATTAACTCCTACTTAATTTGGTCTTTTACTGCTAATTGGCCCTGCATTGGAAGTATTTAGAGGAAGTCAAGTTCATGCTCCTAGGGTCCATCATTCAAGCTTTTATATTTGCATATTTTCTCCGCAATGCATGGACGGAAACAGAATGGCATGATTATAATTTATAAACATACTTCTGATTTATAGCTCTTTCTGACAAACTTTATTTCTAGGTCTTCAAAAAATACTTTATTAACGTCATTGCTTTTTGTTTAAAAAAGACAATTTTTAGCAGGGGAGCAGAAGGGGGATTTGATCCCAAGATTTCTTGGTCCAGTAGGTCTCAATATTAGTCACCAAATTAAGCCCTCCACAGTTATTATTAAGGTCACTGTTTATAATTACTGGTAGCATACCATGATAATCACCTGGTCATCGTTGAACTAATTATAATGTATACCCTTTAATGCTTAGCACTAAAACTGATTTCGCATGGATTGATAAATTTGGGCTTGTTGTCAATTGATTACTTTAATGGATTATAGATTCTGATTTTGGATAATCAGTTTTTGTGATATTTTCAATTACTTTTATATTATGATTATGGATTTTTTAATAACAAAAAAAGCTAAAATCTATAACCACTTAAAGAGGAGCTTTTGCTGATTCTTATTATTCTTTATAATCAGTTTCTGTAATCAAATTTTGTAAGATTTAAAGTAACAGAAAACAAGGCCTATGTTTATTTTAACTGATTGTAGATTATGATTTTGGATAATTAGTTTTTTGTGATATTCTCATTTGCTTTTTTATTTAGATTATAGATTTTTAATAACCAAAAAGCTAAAATTCATAATTAATAAAAAAAGTAGCTTTTACTGGTTTTAATTATTCTCTATAATCACTTTCCATAATCAAATTTTACAAAATTTGAAGCAATCGAAAACAAGACTACAATGCAGAGTGCTTGCAATTCACTAGTTTCTGTGTACGTGTTATTGCTGTATTTCCTTTATATTTCAAGCTGGGGTTTTTAAATCCTTAATATCAAGGTTTATACACTCATTTTGATCATGCAATTAATTTAATTCACATTTTTCATTTGCAAACTTTATATAAGGGGCCATATTGATCAAAACTTCAAATATTAGGGACCAAAAATCAAAGTCAAAATTTTGAACTATATTCAATTTAATTTTGACCATTATATATTATACTTTCTCGGCAACAGTTTTAAATCTGCTCGAAATTAGAAAATTTTGACTCCACATTTGTTTTGATCGAAATATTAAGGATCAATTCAGCACACAATCCAAACATTTGGAACCAAAAGTATATTTTTCTTAGAGTTAAATAGTAATCAATATTCATTATGTATACACGCACATACTAGAAATCGTTTTCTTCACGTTCAAGAACTCCAAGGCCTTCATCCGTCAATTTTATTAGCTCTATGTTGACAATCTTCAGTTGAAGAAAGTGTCATTTGTTGGAACTTAATACATTTTTCGACTGGATGAATGATCTCAACAAATATTCAAGTCTAGGGTCTCATTATGGAATAGTGAATGTGGCAAGTATTAAAAGTATCTGAGGTTTGATTACTTTATCATTACGGACGAGATTACAATTCCTTGTGGGGTGGGGAGTAGGTACTTAAATGACGTTGAGATTGGGCCATCAACTCTCTCTTCAAGAATGTTCTCCCAATTTGCTGATTTCTGTTTTGTATTCATAGTAGGGGTGAGCAAAATTATCCGCTAACTCGAAAACCCGTCATATCCGATTCGATCCGATCCGAAAATTAAGATATCCGATTTTTATTATTTGATCGGGTTAAAAGAGGGTCGGGTACCTGCTAAGATGTGGGGCGGGTTAGGGTCACATAATTAAAAACCCGCGGGTACCCGATCCGCCCTGCATATATATATTTTTTATTTTTATTTTTATACACACACTATAAAATAATAATTTAGAACTAAATAAGTAATTTTATTGAACAAATTGCATTACAAATATGAGAGATTATAGTTTATTTACAAAATTCATCTATAGATGTCATGATCTTATATTTTATAGAAAAAAGTTTAATTAATGTGGAACATATATATTAAAAATTGTGCTACTTATTTCAAACTTTTATTGATTTTAAATTCTTTTAATTTTTTGCCTTTATCTTATAGTCTCTTCACATGCTTGTTTCTTAGTGGGAAACCTTTTTTGAGAAAAAAAATTATTAAATCTTAGATGATTGTGTAAAATATAAAATTAAATTAGTATAAATCATTTTTTTTTAAAAAATAAATGATAAATGGGGCGGCGGGGCGGGGCGGGTACCCGCTGACCCGATCCTATTTCAGCGGGTACCCTATAATCAGGTACCCGCTGATATGCTGGGCGGGTAAGGGTCAGAAAATGACTGACCCGCAAGGTGCAGGTCAGGTCAGCCAAATGGTGAATGAGTCGGGTACCCGACCCGTGCCCACCCCTAATTCATAGGCATGAGATTACAATTCCTTGTGGGCCGGGATGACTCCTACTTATATGACAGAGAGATTGGGCCATCAACTTTTTTAGTATTTGTGTTTTTAGGGCACCTTTTTTTACTTCTTTAAATTCTTCTTACTTTTGTCATATGTGTTTTTCATCTCCAACCATCAATCTCAAAACTCGAACCCTAAACGAAACAGTGATAAGCACTTTAACAACCCTCCTTTGGTTATTGGACCAACCTCAATTGCATTTTTGGAGCATCTTATCTTATGGTTAAGAGTTCTTAAGCAAATGAGCAGTATCACTAGTTTAAAGCTAAATTTCTGGAGTGCATATTGATTATGACCATTATGCTCTTTACAATTTATAACCACGTTTCCTTTTGGAGGAAGGGATGGTTTGATTGGTATGGGAGGTTGAAGGAGTGCAAGTGAAAAATCTCGAATCCGAAACCTCCCACTTACACAGTTACACTTAAAAAGAAAATAACCACATTTCCTTTTGTTTGATATTTTAGTTGTCTTCAATGTATACTTGCCTTGTATTTTTCCGCAGAATGTCAAGAACAACTGTGGCATGGCAAAAAGCATAGTGCATGCTTGGTCCGTGCATGATAACATCGCTTGGAAGCTATTTCCTCCTATGTAATTTTTTTTTTTTGGGTTCTATGTAACTTAATTATGTGCTTGAGATAGCGTTAATGACTGCCACTCGTTTATAAAGATTGATACTTTTTTTTGTGAGTTTAGTTTAAGGCACTTCTAGTACTTCTTTCTTTGGTACTAGTATGATGGATTGAATTAATCTATGAATGATGTATCCACTATGTAAAGGATTCATTTATGCAAACCTTTGCTGATTATGTAAGAACAGGTCTAAATATCATAGAAAATAGCTTTTAAAAAAATATAATAATGACAACGAAGTGTAGCGTAATTGATACAATGCTTCATCTGTAACCAATTTCAAGTTGGAGTCATCGAAGCAAAAGGTATTTGTCATGAGAACAAGATGTTTTATGACAACAGGACCAAACCATTAGCAAAAGGTATTTATCATGGGACCAAGACGTTGTATTTTCCATTGCTAAAGGGTTCATGATATATATATATATATAACACTGACTCTTTGATCACTACTGTTTCAGAATTGTCATAATTTCCTGGCAAAAACTATTTGCAATGGCAACAAAGCTGTTATTAAGCTTTTGCCACGGCTTCCAAACTGTGGTTTTGCTTTATGACGATTTCTAATATATATAATCTCCCACTGACTGGTTGCGTGGCCAAAGTTTTTTTTTCCGTCTTCTTTTAAGTGAAGTAAAAGCCTTTAGGGTCTCTTATGTTAGTTGCTTTTGGTTTGTCCAAAAAGAAATTATATGGTTAGTTGACCAGGGACTTAACAATAGTTGATTATGGATTTTGTTTTCAATCTTTAAATCTTAAACCTATTTGAATTTTTTCTCTTTATTCTTTTTCTTTTACTTAAGAGTTTTTGCTTGCTTTTCTTTTTTTTTTTTTCTTTTAAGGCAACAAAACTCTTGAGTTAATCACACTTTTGTCGGATTCATTGCTTATGATTTGTCAAAAAAGAAAACATTGGTTGATTATGAATTATGTGGTTAGCCAGCTTTGGATTTTCTTTCTATTCCTTAAATCTTAAAGCTACTTGAATTTTTTTTTTCTCTTTATTCTTTATCTTTTACTCAAAAGTTTTTGCTTTCTCTTTTTTCTTAAGCAAGAAAACTCTTATTATTCTTTGACCGGCTTGTAAGACTCCTAAGCAAACAGCATTCAAGCAATCGGCCCCGTCTGGTTAAGCGGAAACAGAAAGTAGGCAAACAAATATCAAGGATTTCTTTCTTGTATTCGACTGAAATAATTTTTTCCCTGGTTTTATGTAGTGTTGAAGGTTGAAGATAATCCTAGGAGGATAAAAGTTTGGCCATCCGTTAGAGATGAGAAATGAGAGGGAACCAGTAAATACACGTAATTTTTTTGGGTTTTGGCATTTGATAGAATAACATTGGACACCTCAAACTAAAAAACAAATGGGCATTTGGAAACCCAATCTCAAACTCTCAGCCCCTAAGAAACGAACAAAATGCATTTTCAGTATAATGTCGACAACACCAATGAAGCCAGAATACCCTTTGCTGTTTACCTTTTGAAAAAAAGATAAATTACACGGTTACGACTCATGAGTATGATACCCAAAAAGAATTGATTACGACTCTCACGAGTATGATACCCAAAAGAGATCGTAAAATCTACTTGATTTATGTTGATAATGAGATGAAGGTATCATTCTTTATTCTCATTTTTTTTTCTCGTTCCACTATCTATCGATTAAGTCTGTTGTCCCTACTTTTTCATAAAAATATTTTTCAATATATTATCGCATTGTTTCCTTGTTTCGTTTTTGCTTTTCTTTATTCTTTTTTCCTTTTCTTTGTGAGGTTAGCCTTTTTCCTTTCTATTAAAGTTTAGGACTGCTGCTATTCCGAATTAGCAAAATTTATTAATTTTGTTTACGTTAAAAACTGCCTTTAGGGTTTAAGTATTTATTTTCATTGAGAAAAAAAGCGATCAGAAAACACTCCTAATCTCTTGAGTAAAACAATTTGGTCAATTTTACAGGATTTCAGTTGATAATATGTCAAATGCTAAGATTTATTTGCCAATTGACAATGGTTTGTCCAAGTAGGAAATCGAGCATTATGAATTATGATGGATCTTGGGTCTCTCCGGTTGAAGTTCTATCCAATTCCGTCCAATTGTATAAATTGGCATAATTTCAGTGTAAGCTAATAACTGTTGGCACAATTGTGAGTTCCTCACAAATTTAGTTATATAATTCATGTTTATATTAAAATTGTATCATTTAACACCGAAATTTTATTAGTTTATATAACTAAATAGAATTGGAACTGCAGGGTTCCAATTTCCCATTATGACACCTAATGCACTAGTATTAGTGGGATATAGTAAAAAAAAAAAAAAATTGTAGGAAACATCTACTAACGTGGAAACGGGGCTCACAAGTTCCATTTCATATAAGTTGGTGCAAATTAATAATTTACTTTCAACTTACACTAAATTATACTTAATTTACACAAAATGATAATAATTAACTTATATCGAACAATACTTGATTTACACCAAATGATAAGAAATCAACATACACTGAACTGCACCTTATTTACATCAAACTGGACCTGACTTATACGAAAATCTTATTAATTTATACCAGAGGTAAACTTTTGTGAAATTGTACGAAACATAAATTGTTAACCCCCAGATCCTAATAACATATATGTAGGTACAAAGTAGCATGGAAAAGACAGCCAGCGAGTTTCACAAGCTGAGAATTTTTAATTGCAACACCGGTTGTTATTGTTGATTTTTTTGGTCATCTACATGGTTGTTTAATAGGTGTCCAGCACTGTTCATAATGTTGTTACTGTTAGGTCTGGTATCAGAAAATTGATAAACGAGAATAATAGGATTCTTGACAACTCAATAATGACAATAACAAAACAAATAAATCAAATAGAGAAAACACAAAATTTACGTGGTTCAGTCTAATTGACCTACGTCCACGGACGAAGAGGTAACAGATAAGTACCTAAAACTAAAAACACAAAAGAGCCTAAATAACACTAGATGCTTAATGGCTCAAAGGCCATGACTTGCTCTTTTGGTTTAATGCTAAACCAAAACTCCTCTCACATTGGGCCGCGGGCCCTCCAAAACTCTCTTGATCGATGGTAAAGTAATTTAAGGGATACTTCTTTATAAAAGTTCCGATGTGGGATACAAAAACACACTCAACAGTTACAAATAGTTTGTGCAACCTAATAATAGAGAGATGTAAATATTCAAACATTACATTTAAATTTTTGTTTTGATAGCCAAATCATAACCCACAACAATAAGTGTAGTTTCAATTACTAGATTGTAGATTGAAAAATGTATATGGTTCATTTTATCTTACTTATACCCTAAAATTGCAAAAGTGACAAGTGATAATCACAGTTTATCCCTTAAACTTTAGGAGTGATCATGCTTTACTATCCAAAATTTATATTTTGACCCCTATAAAGACTGGTCAAATGTTTAAAAAATAGTTAACTTAGTCCAAAAAAAAAGCATTGTTAAAATAATTAACAATATAAGTCGCTTGCTCCATCTCGAAAACAGACAATATAAAAACAACATTAGAGAATTTTGAATTTCTTGTGAAACTATATGAAATTTGTTTTCAAGAATTACATGAGGAATTTGTCAAATATAGTTTGAAACAAAGAATATTTGGTTTTAAGCATGATATAACCAGCTACATATTCTTAACTTGAAATGCAAGTTATTAAGCACAAAGGAAATTATATGTTGGTATTTATGTCACTAATCTTCCTCCAATCTTTGAATATAGTACTAACTTATCACTACCATAAATGTAAAAAATATACACTTTATTATCGTGAATTATAGGAAAAATCATACTTTTCCACAACTATACTTTTTTTTTAACTTTTTTTTTCTACAACTATTATGTCCGTATGAAATGTTCATGTAAGTTTTCAGGGTTAGCTTCCTTGAAAAAAAAAAAAAGTTTTCAGGGTTAGAGAGTGCTAAAGTTTTTATAAACGATCACTTTACTCCCAATTTTGGTGATATTTCATTTACCGTTACATTTTGAAATACAAAATTTGAAAGTAGTGCTTTTAAACATAAAAGTGTGAAACATTGCACAAGAAAAAAAAATGTTTGACACCATTTTTTTTTTTTTTGGCATACATCATTTCCTTTTTATTCTTTGAGATCAAAGATCTTAAGGTTAATACATATAACTTTAAAAAGAGATTGAGAGATTAAGACAAATAAGGCTAATTGTGAAAAAAAAATTTACCAATACAAGTCGCTAGCTCCTTCTCAAAAGCATAGATTATTAAAATAACATCTAGAGCATTTTTCAAGAAATAACATTTGATTTATTCTGAAACTATATAAATTTATTTTCAAGAAATAAATGAGATATTTGTAAAAAAAAAAATGATTAAAATAAAGCATGGTTGGTTTTTAACCATTATATAATCACCTACATAAACCCAAATTGAACTGCAAATCTACAAAAAGAAATTAAATGCTGGGCATTTATATTACTAGACCCTTTATTCTCAATATATATAATAGAACTACACTACTATAAATCTCAGAAATATACAAATAGCTCCTCTGAATTTCATAGAAATTCACACTTTGCCATAAGAATAATTGAACTATTAAGTATTCAAATGTATTATTCGCGTTTTCGAAAGGTTTCAAAATCCCTGGGTAAAATGCATACATATACATATATATATATATCTTATACTGTCAACATTGGATAAATGACAATTATGTAAAATTTAAATTTAAAATTTAGTTTTTACACACATGTCATAAATCCAACGATAATAGTGTATACACTATCCAGTGTTTATAAGATTTACTCATATATATATATAGATATATATATATATATTTATATCCAAAGTGGCAAAGTGAGAGATGTAAAGCACTAAAATGTGACTCCCCAAAACTTGCAAGGGGCAAATCGTGATTAACCCAATTGACAGTAACTCCGAGTAAAAATAAATCAGCATCAATAGGAACAAAAGTCCCACAAGGAAGCGTTTCCGAATTTCCTCAAAACGCCAAAAAAAAAAATCGGGCACCAAAAATCTCAAAACTGAAAACCCCAAATTCTCTTCTTCTTAACCCCTTCTCCTCTCCTCAGTCCTCCCAGCAACCTTATCCTTCGTCTCCTTATCTTCTTCACGTCTCCTGTTTTCTTCTTCCTTTCATTCCTGGAAACCCTTATCAAGAAACGTCCTAAACTCGAAACCCGCAAGAACCCACCATCGAAAGGTGGGCAAAGTTTGTCACCCTTCAATATATTAGTTGCAGAAGCCAAGGGAGGCTCTCAAGCTCCAATGGACTCGAAGGAAGTGGCTGCTGCGTCTTCTCCGGTCTCAGGTTCTTCTCCTAATAATAATACTCGTTTTGAAATTGATATTGATACTGCTCCTAAGGTTGGTAGTAATTTGAATACTGATATTCATGGTAGTGGTAGCAATGGTAAAGTTAATTTTAGTAGTGCTTCTGATGATGAGGGGTTTGTGAGTGGTGAGGAGGATTTTGATATGGCTTCGGAGAAGCCATTTGTGGTGGGCCCTGATGAAAAAGAAAAATCCGACGGCCTTGCGGGGGAGAATTCTGACGGCCCTTTTGCGGCTTCGTCGGAAGTATCTGTCCCAATCGATGATAATAGGGCTGCTTCTGAGGTTTTAGTTGGTGATAATGTCGAAAATGTTGATAAAGTTGGGGAATTAGAGGGTGGGAAGGATGTTGAAGGAGGTGAGGGCGAGCCGGTGAAAGAATCTCAAGCTGTTGGTGTAGGGGATAGTCTTTCTGATAATTTGGATGAAAGTGTTGTCGAGGGCTTGGAGGGGAAGCCTGAAGCTCCTCCTGTCTTTGCTGGGGATTCGGTCTCGAATTTGGATGGGAGTGGTGGTGATAGTCAAGGGGGCACGATAGAGAGTTTTGGGGAAAGGAGTGGAACTAGTGCCGGTGAAAAGGAGGAATCAAAACACCTGGAACTATTAGTGAATGACAGTGAAAGAGAGGAACCAGAACAAGCGTCACTTGTGACCAATGCCTGTGAAGTTGCAAATCATGATAAGTCAGATAGTGCAGCGGTTGATACCTCCACCGTCAAAAATGGTCCTCAACCAATGGAAGAGAAGAATGTTGAAGGGATTCCTGAGACTGGAATGGAGCAATTGGCTGTATCAGAAGCTAAAGAAAATGGCACTGTGTCGAGCAGTGGTGATGCTGAGGAATTACTAGGTGGAGATCAAATTCAGGCTGGCAAATCTGTTGACGAAGGAACGTACGTCAGCTTTCAGGATGATGGATTGGAAAAAAGTGAGTCTGGCATTTCTCATTGGCCTGAGCATGATAAACCGAAATCAATTCATGATGCTCCAGAAATAGTAGAAGCAGAAGATGAAGCTAAGATTCAGATGGGGGAAGAAGCTGGCCTTGAAGGCTCAATTTCAGATGGGGATAATGATGGTATGATATTTGGAAGCTCTGAAGCAGCTAAACAGTTCATTGAGGAGTTGGAGCGGGGATCAGGTGGTAATTCATTTTCAGGTGCTGATACTTCTCTGGATCAGCCACAGAGAGTTGATGGACAAATTGTCACAGACTCTGATGATGAAGTGGACACTGATGAAGAAGGAGAAAACAAAGAATTATTTGATTCTGCTGCCTTAGCAGCCCTCTTGAAAGCTGCGACTGGTGCTGACTCAGATGGGGGAAGTATCACAATAACCTCTCAAGATGGATCTAGGCTGTTTTCGGTAGAGCGCCCTGCAGGTCTGGGGTCTTCATTGCGATCCTTGAGACCTACTCCCCGATCAAACCGCCCCAACATCTTTACTCCGTCCACTTTTTCAAACAGTGGAGAATCTGAGAGCAACTTGACCGATGAGGAGAAGAAGAAGCTGGAGAGGTTACAGCAGATCCAAGTGAAATTTTTGAGGCTTCTGCACAGGCTAGGGCTTTCAACTGATGAATCAGTAGCAGCACAAGTTATCTACAGATTAACTCTTGCTGCAGGAAGGCAAAGCGGTCAACTGTTTAGCACTGAAGCTGCCAAAGCAATGGCGCTGCAGCTTGAAGCAGAGGAGAAAGATAATTTGGACTTCTCCTTGAACATACTGGTTCTTGGCAAATCTGGAGTGGGAAAAAGTGCTACGCTAAACTCAATTTTTGGGGAAGAGAAGGCTCAGATTGACGCATTTCAGCCTGCCACAACTACTGTGAAAGAAATATCTGGATTTGTGGATGGAGTGAAGCTTCGGGTTTTTGATACACCTGGCCTCAAATGCTCAGCGATGGAACAGTCTTTCAACCGCAGTATCTTGTCCTCAGTGAAGAAATTGACCAAGAAAAATCCACCAGACATTGTCCTTTATGTGGACAGGCTGGACGCTCAAACAAGAGACCTCAATGATCTGCCACTACTGAGGACCATATCTGGCTCTCTTGGATCCTCAACCTGGCGAAGTGCTATAGTGACCCTCACGCATGCTGCGTCTGCACCTCCAGATGGACCATCTGGTTCCCCTATGAGTTATGAGGCCTTTGTTACTCAAAGATCTCATGTTGTTCAGCACTCTATTGGGCAAGCTGTAGGTGATCTCCGCATGATGAGTCCAAGCCTTATGAATCCTGTTTCACTTGTGGAAAACCATCCTTCATGTCGGAGGAACAGGGAAGGCCAGAAGGTGCTACCTAACGGCCAAACTTGGAGACCTCAGTTGTTGTTGTTATGCTATTCAATGAAGATTTTGTCAGAAGCAGGTTCCCTCTCAAAGCCTCAAGATCCATTTGACCACCGCAAGCTCTTTGGATTCCGGGTTCGCTCACCGCCTCTTCCATATATGTTGTCTTCAATGTTGCAGTCCCGTGCACACCCAAAGCTTTCGACTGAGCAGGGTGGGGAGATTGGTGATTCTGATATCGACCTGGATGATTTGTCAGACATAGACAATGATGATGAAGATGAGTATGACCAGCTTCCTCCTTTCAGGCCTCTTAGGAAAGCTCAAATTGCAAAGCTCAGCAAAGAGCAGAGGAAGGCCTACTTTGACGAGTATGACTACCGGGTGAAGCTCCTTCAGAAAAAACAATGGAAAGAGGAACTGAAGAGAATGAAAGAGATGAAAACAAAGGGAAAGGATGCTGAGATTGTCAATGGTTTCACAGAAGAAGATGCAGATTCAGCAGCTGCAGCTCCCGTGGCAGTTCCATTACCTGACATGGTGCTGCCTCCTTCTTTCGATGGTGATAATCCTGCCTACAGATACCGATTCTTAGAGCCAACATCACAGTTTCTAGCCAGGCCTGTTCTGGATACCCATAGCTGGGATCATGATTGCGGGTATGATGGTGTCAATGTTGAAAACAGTTTGGCTATTCTGAATCGCTTTCCAGCAGCTGTCACTGTTCAAGTCACAAAAGATAAGAAAGATTTCAGCATTAGTTTGGACTCCTCTATTGCTGCTAAGCATGGCGAGAATGTGTCAAGCATGGCAGGATTTGATATCCAAAGTATTGGAAAGCAGCTTGCATATGTTGTCCGTGGTGAAACCAAATTCAAAAATTTGAAGAAGAACAGGACCGCTGGTGGGGTATCTATAACGTTCTTGGGGGAGAACGTGGTCCCTGGGATCAAGATTGAAGACCAGATTACATTGGGCAAGCAGTATGCCTTGGTAGGCAGCGCTGGGGTTGTTAGAGCTCAGCAGGACACTGCTTATGGAGCCAACTTTGAGCTGCAGCGCAGGGAGCAGGATTTTCCTATTGGCCAGGTCCAATCCACATTCAGCATGTCAGTGATCAAATGGAGGGGGGACTTGGCTCTAGGTTTCAACAGTCTAGCTCAGTTCTCTGTCGGGCGTGGTTCAAAAGTTGCTGTGCGTGCAGGAATAAATAATAAGCTGAGTGGACAGGTTACAGTGAGGGCGAGCAGTTCAGAACATCTCTCTCTTGCACTCGCAGCTGTCATCCCGACTGTAATTTCCATCTACAAGAAACTGTGTCCTGGTGTTGGCGAGAAGCAATTGATGTATTAGCTCGCTCTTTCACTTGGTGTTGCCTTGATCAATACCAAACGGCTTCATTTTGGAGCTTCTGCAGATTTTTTTTGTCATCTTGTTGGGTAACATTTATGTCATCTAGTTTAGAACTGCAGCTCATTACTAGAATTTATATGTTTTGGCTTGATGTTGAATATGAGATGGAACTAAGAGGGTATAATTTCATTTTTCAACTCCGAAAATTTGGTACCAGAATTCATTATGATTATCATCGAAGGCATGAATTTTGCTATGATTCTTTGGATTTCGTCCCTCTCTCTGATGCTAAGTACTGATCACAGTAATATCATAAATTTATAATTATTTTGGTATGCTGACTGTCATAAGATTAAGGGTTAAAAACAAAAAAGCCTCTTATGGTGTACATAATATGTAAAAAAGTTCCCTGTGGTTTCAAAACATAACACCTCATATTTTGAATTAAATTATAAATTAACAAAATTCGTTAAATTTAATGAAATTGACGGTTTTAGCCGTTAAACTTATCGGATTTCGTTAAGTTTACCGTTAAGTTTATCGAATCCCGTTAAGTTTATCAGATTTCGTTAAGTTTAACGAATTCTGTTAATTTATAATTTAGTTCAAAACATGAGATGTCGTTTTGTATGTTTTGAAACCACGGTGGCTTTTCTGTGTATTACATGTATCACAGGAGATTTTTTTGTTTTTAACCCTAAGATTAAAATGCCCTATGGGGAAACTGGTCAAAGCAACAGTTTCGTGGGAAGATTGTCCAGAAGTTAGTACCATCCAAGATAATAATTGGTGAACTCCTATTGAGATGATCTACGCAATGGTGGACCAACTTGCTAGGAGATGTTGATCCTTAATAGCCAATGCACAAGGCTAAAGCAACACATAAAAATAGCAGGCCATGAACAGAAGTTTATTCTCATCAGAACAGGGTAATTATGCAACACGAAGGAAACAGATAATAAAACTTGAAATACAATTCCTGAATTATACGTCACTGATAAAAGAAGCTGGAGAGGGAGGATTTGGAATGTCCATGGGTGCCTTCGAGCATAAGAACTTTCTTCATGGATGGACAAAGGGCTGGCTCATTCTGAATGCACCAGACAGCAATTTTGATCATTCTTTCTAGTTTTGTCATGTCAACAACCTCCTCGTTCCCACCAATTTACGCAGTTTACCATCCATGAAACAATTGTAAGCCGACATTTCAAGAATTGCTTCATCCTCAGGCAGTCTATAATCTGCTTTTTTCCCACAGCAAATGATCTCTAGCAGCACTATTCCATAGCTATAAACATCTGCTTTAACTGTCACTGGCAAATTCCAATGCCATTCTGGTGCAACGGAACCCCTTGTTCCTCTTACCCCTGTATAAGTTCTTGTTCGGTCATGATCTAATGGCTTTTCCAATCCAAAGTCAGATATCTTCGCGCACCTGCAGTCATCTATAGGTATATTTTGAGGTTTGATGTCACAGTGGATGATTTGTGTCTCATACTCTTCATGTAAATAAAGAATTCCTCTTGCAATGTCACAAGCAATTCTGATTCTTTCGTTCCAACCAGCGTGATTTTCTGGTTTGAAGAGAATATCCATTACTCGTATGTTTATATACCAGAAGCCAAGCAACTGGATGAGATTGCGGTGGTGTGTTCTTCAATATTTATCTGATCTCATTTTGAAACTCTTTTTTCCCCTTCTGCTAATACTTTCTGTGATTTCTTCACAGCCAATACCTTCTCCGAATTTGGCAAAATCCCTTTGTATACAGCACCAAATGCTCCTCTGCCCAACTCATCTCTGAATTCATTTGTTGCTTGCTCTAGATCAGTGAAGGTGAAGGCCCTAGGAGGCATCCTCAACAATTTGACATTCCCATTTTGCAATATCCTTTATAGGCCAATTCCTGAATTTTGTGAACATAAACCCCCAAAACTACAGACATCAGGAGTTCAAATACAGCAGGTGAAATCTCAATTAATGACTAGGATACCCACATGAACTTTCTTTTTATCGTTCTTCGAAGGATTACTGGGAGGATTACTAGGAATTACACCTTCATCGATGGATACAACTCCGGGTCAATCTCCTAAAGTCTTTTTTTTTTATCATATATTCTGAAATTGAAAAAAATCATCTAGAGATATATGAAATTGTCAATTTGGTATTGAAGACACTATATAATACACTGTAATTTATCCTTACGATGATTTTACATAGAAATGTAATCGAGTCTATAAAAGCTAACAAATGAAAAATTAAATAATACTGAAAATAAAAATTCAAATTGAATAACAAATAATATTTGATTAGGGACATGCGAACATAGCATTTTAAAGCTAAAACTCGATTCAATTTACTACTCGAACAAGATCAAATTGAGCCAAGTAATCAAGTTTGAGTCGAAATTTCACAAGTTAAGCATCGAGCTACTCTCTTGCACCCTAAATTCTACTGCTCAAACCAAAATGAAAATTATACGAAAAAAAGGGCAAGAAACATTCATCAGCATAATATAGTCAAAATAACATATTGACCCAAGTCAAACCTTATTATAGGATATCAATAAACTTTAATTAATAAAAGGGTCTACCTAACAGGTTAATTGATACAAAAGAGGGAAAAAGAAAAAAAACTAAGGAAAGAGCAAGAGCCAATTTCACTTAACCAAATATGCAGAATTGCCAAATATTTCTTTTTCTTTAGAATATTTTGAGTTTGAGTGCATAACCTCAGCCCGAGGTCCAATCTGATATGGGCCTTCTTAACATTGTGTTGTTGGATGACTTAAAGGCGTTGGCCGCGAGCACCATTCATAAGCGCGCTTTCTTCTTTGACGGTAATGAGAAAAAAAGGAAAGTTTCCAAAACCTGTGTTCCTTATCCTAAGCGAATTGATTTCGACTTTTCCGTTAAAATTCAAATCAAATCCATGTCCTAACCAGATCTGGAGTCTGCAATTCCTATATAAGAATTAGAGTTCATAACGTTAGTTTCACATGATTCATACTGGAGTATCATTCTTGAAAAAACCCCCTCCGAGAAAAATGCAGCAACAGCAGTTCTATTCACCTGCTCTTCATCAGCATTATCATGACTACCAAACTTATCCGCCAAGGATTCGAGAAAACATGGGAATTTACGACGGACATTATGTTTTCTTCGCCTTGCCTGATCAGACTCCTTTTTACCCTGTTCCGTCAGCTTATGACTTCCCAGTTTATCCTCAATTCATTCAGCCAGGTTACGATTCTCGCGATTTTTTTCTTCCTGGCCCTCTGCAATACTACTACAGTTATCCTGCTGGAGCGATGTACTATGATCAGAATAACAATTACTATGTTAATCAAGAGCAAAACCTCCAATTGCCCCGGAGCCATCTTCAAGAATCTGATCAGGGACCGGAACTCCTCTCCCGTTTTAGCTTTGCACCAGAAGATGAGACTGTCATACTTGATTTGGATGCGGAGGAGCACTACCCACTTGAGAACCAGCTTCAAGAATCTGATCATGGACGAAATAGTCACTTACGATTGAGCGCGAGCTTTGCACCAGAAGATGATACTCCCCTACCTGCGTTGGATGTAGAGTTCGTCAATGAGGAAGGAAATCTTGCCAGCGTCACGACTTTGATTCCTGCTGATGACCCAATTGTTGAGTTCCTGCAACAATTGGTTCCAGAAGACAGGATTAGTAAAAATAGTGGTTTGCCGGAAGCAGCCATCTCAGAGCATCCGAAAATCAGAAATTATCAAACACTTGCTGATCAACAACCTGAAATTTGCGTAGTTTGCCAGTGCGAGTACGAGAATGGGGAGACAATTGGAACTCTAGAATGCGGGCATGAGTACCATGCCGGTTGCATCAAAAGGTGGTTAATGAAGAAGAATGTTTGCCCTCTTTGCAAACGTGAAGGAATTCAACAGAAAAGCTAGTTGAGAATTTAAGAGCAGTTCTGTTTCTCAGAATCTGGAAGGCTCTCCTCCGCTTTCTGGATTCTTTTTGTATTATTCTTTATTTTGTTTGGATTTGTGACATAAGTTAGGAAAGCTATGAACTTTCTTTGTTTAACTACTGTTATTGATCTATATTTGAGTTGCACAGAAATTCTTGAAGTTTGTTCCTGAATTTGCAAACTAAGCCTACTATGTGATACGTTTGAACTTTTAAAACAGAGTTTAAGGTTCTGCAATTGCAAATTTTAAAGGAATTTTTTTTGGATTTGTCATCTGATGAAGTTGCTTCTCAAATATCATCTTAAAATAGAGTTTAAGGTTCTATAATTGCAAATTTAAGGAACTTCTTGGATGAGTCATCATGACTTGAGAAATTATGGAGTGCTGATGTGCTATGAACCTTAAGGAGCAATTGACTCGAATATTGCTCTTGGCAAGGTCAAGTAATCCTCTAAAATGCAGAAAGGAAGAAGTTCGTGTCTCTGTCCCTGTAATTCGGATTTCTCTTGCTGTTCTAGGAGTTCTGATATCTGTAATTGCCGGAGTTTATGTTCGTAGAAATCAGGTATGGGCTTATAAGCAGATATTACTACGATCAAGAAATGTTGAATTTCTTGAGAATGTGGCTCCAAGGGCCTGTACTTTTGCTGACTTGGAGCAAGCAACAAATGAATTCAGAGAAGTGTTGGGCAGAGGAACATTTGGGGCTGTGTGCAAAGGGATTATGCCAGATTCTGAGAAGGTTGTGGCTATGAAGAAACTTTAGAAAGTATTAGCAGAAAGCGAAAAGGAGTTTCAGAATGAAATCACGGTGATTGGGAAAACACATCACCGCAATCCTGTCCGGCTGCTCGGCTACTGCCTTGATGGAGCTAAAAGGCTTCTAGTTTATGAGTATATGAGCAATGGTTCATTGGCTGACGTCCTTCTCAAACCAGAGAACCATCCGAGTTGGGATGAAAGAACTAAAATTGCCTGCGACATTGCAAGAGGTATTCTTTACTTACATGAAGAATGTGAGACACAAAATCATCCATTGTGACATCAAACCTCAGAATATACTCATGGATGAAAACAGGTGTCCCAAGATTTCTAATTTTGGGCTTGCAAAGCTATTAAAGCATGATCAAACAAGAACTTACACAAACTTTAGAGGAACTAAAGGCTATGTTGCACAGGAAAATGCCTGCGACAGTTAAAGCAGACGTTTACAGCTTTGGAATTGGGCTGTTGGAGATCATATGCTGCTGAAAAAGTCTAGACTGGAGCTTTTTCTGGGGATCAAGCTGTTCTTGAAGATTGGGCTTGCCACTGTTTCAAAGCCGGAGAGCGGCATAAATTGGTTGGTGATCAGGATGTTGTTGACACGAGAAAACTGGAAAGAATGTTGCAAATAGCTCTCTGGTGCATCCAGGATAAGCCAGCACTTCGTCCATCCATGAAGAAAGTACTTCCGATGCCCGAAGGAACTGTTGATATTCCAGATCCTCCCAGTCCTACATCATTTTTAAGTTCCACATAATTCTAATTTTTTTTTTTTTGCAACACACTTTCTCTTTGAAGGCTTTAAATTCTGTTAATACTTGAATAGTTGCCATAAATTTTCGTAGACTTGTTAATCATACTGACTTGGCCACGAGCATAAATTCGACAACTTCATTTACATGTAGCACTTCCGTACATGCTTGCTCATAAACTAGAACGATTTGCACTTAATCTAATTAGTGATGAAAGAAGAGAACTGAGAATTGTTTTTTTTTTCCCTCTAAATAATAGACAGCATAGAAACATCCTTTCAAACTATGTATGCAACTAAACGAACCCTTTTTATGCTTTATGTTTGATCCACAAACAATAGATATATAGTTAAATATTATTTTTGGATAAAAATTCATAAATCTTGAATTCAAATTCCCCTGTCCCCTGCTGCAATGATGTACATAGGGAGGGTAGGCAGGGGCAGCCAGCCGCCCTACCCGCAAAATTTTCCTAAACTTCTGATATTTTATATTTAAATTTGACCTCTATCATTTTGTCCCCTCAACAAGTTTTAGCTCATTCTAGTATATAGACACACACGCATACGCATATACATATACATACATACATTTATACATGCATGCATGCATGCATGCATACATACAAACATACATACTCTAAATTTCATTATTACAAATTTAATGTATTTAGTATGTACTTATATTAGTTAAGGTAAAGAAACAAATAATTGACAAACAAAAAAGAAATTTAATCATATTTAGAATTATATTTATTTGCGATCGACTTGATATGTTAGTCCAAAGCCAACACCTAACCAACAAGCAAGCATCCATCTTTTCCCACATTCCTTCAACTCATTTCAAATATCCACTCTTCCCAAAACTCCATTTTTTCAAAGGCAAGTCTAATTTTTTTCCTTTACAATTCCTTTATAATTTGATTCATAAACATTCATTATTTGGACACAGATACTTATTTTAAAATTGTGATTTAGATTATTTTTTATGATTATTAATTTGCCAATTGTTCTTAATCTAAAATCTGTATCTTAAAATTCTTGAGTTATTTTTTATTGGGTTAATGTTTATTTATTGAATTTAGTTAATGACTATATGATTTTGGTCCATGAGCTAATTTTCATCTTCTGCTTTATATTTTGTCTCTTCTTATTAAAAAAATTTAGTGTTTAGTTATCACCTATTAAACTTTGGTTTTAAGACTTTAATTTTAGATTAGAGCACATCATTTGTTTTGATAATTTTTGTTAATCATTGTTTGATCATTCCCTTCCCCTAAACCCTTGTATACTATCTCTCATCTCCTAAGAACCCTCTCTCACCACCCATGTATAAAATTACATGTCGTCTCTTGTGTGCCCTTATGTGTCTCTTTGTAGTATGTCAACCCACCTATTTATAAGGAACATTATTTGACCAAAATCCAAATAACAACGGGAAATAATTCTGATTCCTAAGCTTATACAAAATAGAAAATAATTTTTAATCCTAAACAAAATAGGAAATTTCTTGATTACTACTTCAAATAACTAAAACTAATTAGGAAACTAGTTACTTCCACACAAAACAAGAATCCTGCCTAAAAAAAATTAAGCCAATTTCCTAACACAAACCTTATGCCCAGTTTTAATGAGTACGAACAGAGTCTAAATATACCATCCACATCAAGTTTTGGGGGATATATATTTCCATCCTGCGGATATCCTCCGTCAGTTAGATTAACGATATAGTTGAATTGATCAAGTAAGGATGATCAAAGCTCCTACAGAATCATCAGTTTCAGAAGCACTAGAAAACAGCTCCTGACCATTTGACAACTTCTGGCCAGGTAACAAAGTTTTCGTTGGATGCTCAAAGCTCTGCCAAACAATCTCCTATTCTCCTTATCCGAATTGTATATGACAAAAATTTCCTGAATCCAACATGGAAGCCGAGGAAGTACTGCTAGAAGCATTAACAATAATAATGTCATTGCTTCATGGTTGCTGCAAAATTACCCGACCTTCGCTTGATAACCATGGTTCACCGTCGCGGGTCACAGTCACGATTATTTCACATCCGTCACAGCATATCAGTGGGATATCGGGTGATACGCACATTATAACACATAAAAATTTTCAAAAATCTGAAAATATTACTAAAAATAGTAAATATCAAAAAAGGCATAATTTGAAAAAAAATATCGGATTTCGAGTGGACTCGGATATTTTGGACGATTCCATGCATCACGGTTCGAATTGGTCAATATCGGTTGGGTCAGAGCGAGTCGCAGCAATAAAGATTTGGGGATCCACTTTCAATAATGTCCACAGAAATTTTAGTTTTGAGGATTAATCATCATCTTTCATATTTTAATGGAGCTTACGGAAATTCTTACAGACCATTTATCAGCGGATCCTAATTCCTACACACTATTTGCAGTTCCAATTTTTCACTACCATTCTTTTGACTATACAAAACTGGATTTAATTTTTCCAAATTAAGCATATCACCCGGAAGCTTCCCAGTTCTGATTTCTAGACAACCTGTATGGTCCACAATTAGTATTCTGAAAATTCAGTTCCATCTTCATGACAACTTTGAAAACCTTAGTCCACACAATAACTCAATCTTGTTAACGTATTGGATGGTATATTTTTATTGGAGAAAAACCTATAAGGTCACGTGAAAGATATTTTATCAAATATAAAACTGGAATAGAGTACAATCCTAGTAGGTGAACATTTTTCGAATTATTATATTATGAGCAACATTAACTGCAGTAATAAATTTGAACAATTTAGTACCTGAAATGTATTGAAATTTTCACCAAGCCTTGAAACTAGCACCTTATAGGCAGATTTTTTTTTTTTTTTTTTTGCCTTTTAACAAATTCGGAATCTAAATAATTTGAAAATTTAACCCGTCAAAGAGATAACAATATGGTTGTGAAAATTTTTCATTTTAACGTAAACATTTCCTTTAATCTCTTTATCAGCACGCTCAAAGAGAAGTTTCAAGAAACCTTTTTCTTTTTTTTTCTTCTTCTTTTTTTTTTAAATATGTATAAGACTCATATAACCTAACTTACAACTCTTCAATTACCACTAACCTAAACACTATCATGAAGTTAGAATAGTCTAAACTCGCAACTTGTAATACTTTAGTAAAAAACTCGTAGTATTTAATAACTCTTCAAGATTTTGATCACTAAACCAAGATTTCATCGACTTCTCTTTGTGCAAATAGTCAACCGCAATTATGTCCAACAGTTACCAACATTCAAGCTGCAGCTCTAGACAGTGCCCGAGTAAGAAACGATGATGTTGTAAAACTATACCTCAAATTCCAATTGATTTTTTAAATTGTGGTTTTCTTTATTTTGCACTTCCACTTTTTCAGCATGATGGGCTAATTTGGTGTGCTGAATCTTGTTCGGCTAATTGAAACATGGTTGTCTAAGATGCCGTAGTGTTTTGGCTCAGAGTGGTATAGAATCTTCAATCAGAAACTCATATTTTGACAGACTGGTAATAAACTGTAAAATAATAGTAACCTTTTGGATATCAATCCAAAAGCCTTAGGGGGGAAAAAACACTTATCCAGAATCCTACAACTAATTTTTCTTTTGCCACGATATGAAAGGATTTAAGGTAATAGTGTGACGCTAAAAAACCAAACACAAACTACAATTATATGGCACTTAGAAAAGATGTAGGACTTGGAGGAACTGGAATATCAACAGTTCCTTCCAGCATCAGAACGACTTTCTTCATGGATGGACGAAGAGCAGGCTCATCCAGGATGCACCAGAGAGCTATCTTGATCATTCTTTCCAGTTCTCTCACTTCAAGAACCTCCTGATCACCAACCAATTTATATAGCTCCCTAGCCTCGAAACACTGATAAGCCCATTCTTCAAGAATAGCTTCATCCCCAGAATAGGTCCAGTCTGCATTTTTTCGGTAGCATATGATCTCTAATAGCATAATTCCAAAGCTGTAAACATCTGCTTTTACTGACACGGGCAAGTTCCGGAACCATTCTGGTGCAACATAACCTCTTGTTCCTCTTACTGCAGTACAAGTTCTGGTTTGATCATGTTTTAATATCTTTGCCAACCCAAAATCAGAAATCTTGGCACACCTGTTTTCATTCATGAGTACGTTCTGAGGTTTGATGTCACAATGGATGATTTGTGTCTCACACTCTTCATGAAGGTAAAGAATACCTCTTGCAATGTCACGGACAATTCTAATTCTTTCATCCCAACTCAGGCGGTTCTCTGGTTTGTACAGGATATTTTCCAATGATCCATTGCTCATATACTCGTAAACTAGAAGCCTCTTAGTGCCATCAAGGCAGTAGCCCAGTAGCCGGACAAGATTACGATGATGTGTTTTCCCAATCACTGTGAGTTCATTCTGAAACTCCTTTTCCCCTTCTGCTAATACTTTCTCGAGTTTCTTTACAGCCACAACCTTCTTGGAATTTGGCAAAATCCCTTTATACACAGCCCCAGACGCTCCTCTGCCCAACTCTTCTCTGAATCCCTTCGTTGCTTGATCTAGTTCAGCAAAGCTAAAGGCTGTTGGAGCTACATTCTGCACAAATTCAACATTTCCAATTTGCGATATCTGCTTATATGCTGATACCTTAATTCTGCAAACATAAACTCCAGCAGTTACAGAGATCAGGACTCCAGAAACAGCAAGGGAAATCCCAATAATCAGGATATACAAACGACCTTCTTCCTTTCTTTTTTTGGGAGGATTATTGTGAATTTCACTTACACCTTCATCCTTAGTTGCAGGTTTTCCTACCTTGACTAGAGCAATATTGGAGTCACTTGCTCTTTTTCCATATGTCAATGGGAGCCTCTGCTTCTTGCATTGTCCATCTTTGAAGAATGCCGCTTCACAGTTGCAATCTTCAAGACAAATCTTTGCACAATCTTCTCTCGTGTTTGTTTCCAATATGAAAAAGGGGTTATCTTCCCATATAGTAGATTCCAAGTACTCAATGGTGTAATTGACCATTGGATCCGTGGAATTACAGCTACCTGCAAACAAACTTCTCTCACAGCCCGAGCTCCAATTGCCTTGATTGACAAAGTCAAATCCAGGAAGGCATTTGCATTCAACCAAGTTATCCAGTTTTGTACAGAAGCCATTGAACCCACAAAGGCCTTTAGGATCACATTTATCAGCTGAAGATTCCCATAGGATCGACCAATTGCCCATCTGATCTAACGAATGTGAATACAATCGGAAAATACCATCCACATCAATCTTCATCAAATAGATCATCTTGTTCTGAGGATGTCCTCCATCAGAAAGATTCTTCACTATATTAACACTTGAATTGATCAAGTACAGATGCCCATCATCCTGGAGATTTAGAGTTATATTTGGACCGTCTCCATTAGTTCCAGATGCCCAGTAAGAATTTTCCGCTACATCTGTTGTGCCCACAGGGTACTGTACAAGGTGTCCATCCGTTTGCATCTTCAGACGAAAAATTCCTCTTGAATCGTCAGTTTCTGAAGCACTGGATATGAGCTCGTGATCAGCTGCCAATCGCTGACCGGGCAATAAACTATTAGTTGGATTCTCGAAACTTTGCCATATGATTTCCTTTTCAGAATTGTATAACACAAAATTTCCAGAATCCAACATGGAAGCTGAAGAAATGGGTTCCAAAGGATTAGCAATTGATATGTATTGGCCTTCTAGCAGGCGCAAGATGAGCCTGCCATCTGTAGACAAAATCAGCGAAACATTGCTAGAAAAAATGGGGTTATCCCTGTTGGCAGTCCAAACTGCAGTCTTTTCAGGAATTCCAGCAAGAAAAATGCCCACAGCATAGCCATTGCGTTGCTGATAGAATCCAAAAGCAAATATTCCAGATGGCGACAACCATGATGATGAGTTGCCTGTGGGTGTTAGAGAAGAACCTAAGCTAATGTTAAGAGGGCTTTGTTGAGCTGCTATTCCTGAATAGAATGCTGATGATAGGACGAAGAACAAAAAAGCAGCCATGTATGGAAATTGGAGATGGAATAGAAGAGAAGCCGGTTTTCTCTTGCTTTTCTGTGTATCCTACTTGCTTTCTTAGTATAAATATAAGACTTGCGTCGAGATTTGGCATGGTTGACTCCTCAAGTCTTTGCAACGACTCAGGTCTTCCGGGAAAAAATTTGTATTGGCAGTTCTACAGCAGCAATAAATGTTTCTGTTGACAATTGACAATGTCAACTACCATTTGTACTGAAATTCTATAGAGAACTTACCATGCAGAGTAAAGACTGGGGGATCTTCCTTCAATAATGTCCACAGAAATCCTAGTTTTGATGGACTAATCGTCTTTCAGATTTTACTGGATCTTACGAAAATTCTTACAAATTGCTCTTCAACGGATCCTAATTCCTGTGCATTATTTTCAGTTTGAACCTTTCACTACCATTCTTTTAACTATACAAAACTGGATTTAATTTTTCCGCATTAAGTATATCATCTGGAAGCCACCCATTTCTGATTTCCAACAACCTTTATGGTCCACAATTAGCATTCTGAAGAATCAGTTCCATCTTACTGAAGCCTTTGAAAACCTTAACCATAACTCAATCTTGTTAACATATTAGATGGTATATTTTTTTGGAGAAAAAACCTATAAGGTTACGTGAGAGATATTTTATCAAATATAAAACAAAATAAAGTACAATCCTAGTGAGCGAACTTTTTTGAATGATTTATTAGCCCTTTCTCGTTAAAAAAAAAAAAGGAATGTAACACAAGGACTTCTGATGCTGTCAACCATCCTAGTACTACCCTTGCCCGCTGTTATTAATACTTCTAAAGCTGTACTACATACGTTAGAGGGGTCAATTCTGAAGAATTAGAAGTCTGTGAGAGGCGTTAGAGAGTCGATTTTGCACCTTCGAATGCTGAACTTGATGTTGAAGTTTTAGCCTCTGACCCTACTTTTCTTATTCCACCAGCACGGCCTTTATACTTGAGATACTGAGATTATGAACTATATTATTAGATCAGGTGTTCTGCATTTAAATATAATTAGTTTGAGTGTGAAAGAAACAATTGAATGTAAATTAAGGGGTCCTAATCAATGCCAAACTTCATGGATCGAATTGGTGCCACTGACCATAGAAGCTCTGTTTTAAAACTCAGACCGAACTGGCCGGTCGAACCGGGAACCGGTCAGGTAGCCGGTCCGAGTCATATTAAAAAATCGAAAATTTAAAACTCGGTCAAAGCCGGTCAAAAACCGGGTTTGACCGGGAAAAAACCGATTTTTTCGGTTCAACAGTAATTTTTTTAAAAAAAATTCAAACTTTTTAATATTATGTTTTGATCCCCTAAATTGTTAAAACTTATTGATATACCTCAAATATTTGATACTTTATAAATATTGTCCTAAAATTTGATGTTATTTTCAATTAAATTCATAATTTTAATTCTAAACTTGTTAATATTTATTAAATAATATAAATTGCTACTTGATTGTTCTAATTTCTTTGTATTTTCTTGTTAAATATATTTGAAACATCAAATATATATGAATATACCTTTATTAATATCGATATATTATTAGATGTTATATATATAATATTTTAATTTTTAAATAATTTTTATTTATGACGTCATCCGGTTCGACCCCTATCGACCCCCGGTCGAACCCATTGACCCCTGACCCCTGACCTCGGTCGAGTCACTATCCGGTCCGGTTCTGAAAACATAGCATAGAA
Organism: Coffea eugenioides; assembly: GCF_003713205.1. NCBI lineage: Eukaryota > Viridiplantae > Streptophyta > Magnoliopsida > Gentianales > Rubiaceae > Coffea > Coffea eugenioides. The sequence continues at coordinate 11,845,623 of NC_040041.1, forward strand.
GTCTAGAATAAGGCTTCTTCACTATCACTCTCAACCAGTAAGCTAAAACAAATTTGGCCAAGAAAAAAAATGCTAATTTTTTAATTTTTTTTTAACTCCAATGTCAAAATTAAAGTTCATAATTAACGGATAAACCATTCTAACAGAGCATTTGATGATTCGTTATGTTAGGGTTGAGATTAAAGACGTATATTGCACATGGCAGAAATTTAATCGTGCATGCAACATTAGAAAGTGAACTTCTAGTTTTGGTCTCAGTTGGATGCTTCATGTGTGCTTCTTGCTTTACCTAGTGGTGTGCTAGTAGAGGCTGAGTTGAATCCATAACAACGGATAGAGCTCGATTTGTTAAAGGCTCGAGTTGATTTTGATTTCTAACAAGGTCGAGTTCGAATTCGAATAAGAATTAAGATTCGAGTAAGTTACTAAATTGAGCTCAAATTACTAGTTATCCGGCTAGTTAAGGTTCTATAAGGCTCAAACAGCTTTTTGGGAAAACAAAACTTTGACCATAATTTATGAATTCAGTTAATATAGGGAACATATCATGAATATGTATAAATAAAAAGATTCTATGCTTGTTTCTTTCTCTTGTTTGAGACAGGTCGTGAATGTAGAATATTGTAGTATTTTACAATGAAAGAAGTTGAGACAAAATTGTTAATAATAGATTACCTACAGAAATAGGTGAAAGAAAATTCCTCCCAAGATTTAATAGTTGATCCATTCTCTGCCTTGGTAAAGTCCGCTTTGTTGCAATAGGAACGAACCAGAATAAATAAGTTTTAGCTAATGTAATAAAGATACCAATTACTGATGTAAATCGAAGTATTGTCATGACAAGTCCCGGATGTGGATGGATGATGACACAAGTCTAGCTCTACTCCCAAAGTTAAAGAATTTGAACTTCCATTCCAAACTAATTGGTAGTGATTAAGAGAATCAAGAACTTGATTAATTATTAATCCATTAAGTCTCTTGTCCAACTACTGGACTCATTTGGGATCCTCTGGTTTCTCTCCATATAATTATATCTAAATTACTATAAGTACATAAAATTATCTATTATGTTATTACTTTTATTTTGATGACTAGATCGACATACTAAAAAACGATATCTATTCGAGAATACTTCATTGAAATTTGCATGAAATATTTATGTAATAAAATTTGCAACAATTAATCAAATGCCAAAACTTAGTCAATGTAATACCGAATTTTGTGGACAACTAATACAAGTGCCGAAGTATATTCACATTGATTTTGATGTTGGTGTTTGAGTGGGATCCAGGGAAGTAATTAGGAAATGGTTTTATTTTTTTTTATTAGAAGAATGGGGGTTTTCTGTTAGTATTATCAGCATTAACTGCAGAAATTTTTTCATAAATAAAAAATGAGGGGTAGTTTGGGACAGGGGTAGTGTCGTAAGCACCTTTTTTGGGGGTACAGGGAAGCTCTTAGGATGTCACAATGGATGATCTGTGTCTCACATTCTTCATGTAAGTAAAGAATACCTCTTGATGATTCGGCTTGATTTCGTCTAGCTCATGTGGCAAATCGAGTCAAGCTCTAACTTTAAAAAGCTATACTCAAGATTTTTGTTTTGTCAAGCCCAATCAAGTTTATTTATTAGTTAATTTTAGTTTTTAGTTTTAGTTTTGTTTAATTTTTAATTTTTTAGTTTTTTATTTAATTTTGAACCTCTGATTTTTTTAGTCGGTTTAATTTCAGTTCGATTCAATTACATTCCTGTGCAAAATGATATGTATTGTTATTGTAAAGATGTATTATAGTGTATTGCATAGTTTCTTCAATACGAAATTGACAATTTTGACATATCTTTGGATGATATTTTGTAAAATTTCTGATAGGGTGTAATTTGTTATTAAATTTATGATTAATTTTTACTTTATTCTTGACAAATATTATTTTAATTGTAGGATTCTACTTATATTTAGTATTTTGACCTAATTATAGGAGGTGGAACGCAAAAATGCTAAAAAGAGCGATTTTCTTAAAGTCATGCGATTTTCTTGAAGGCAATATCGGTGGTTGCCTTATTTTTTCTTATTTTTTTATTCGATTAGGAAATTGGCTAGTATATAGACTAGTCAGTTAGGTTTTCATTAGGGAGGCTGGTTGGCCACAAGGCAAAAGCAAGTCGTTTCTTCGTTCCCTTACTTTTTCATTCTAACAAATATCACATCGTTTCCGGGGAAAAGATTGATGTCAATGAATTCAACTTATTCGTATAGAAATTTCTCTATGAGAGGTGGCTAAATTTCTAATCTAGTTAAAGATCAACTCAACGACACAGTCCTGAACACTTGTGAGATCGAACTAATCTCAACTTGTTCCTTCAATTTATTCATATTTGTACATTCTCTATTTCAATTTTTCGAGATTATTTTGTTAACTGGATGTCAAGGGTCTGATATTCAAAATGATCTAATAATCTATTGTCAAATTAATCAACTAAATTTGTAATTGTTTAGTCGATTAATATTAGTGGTAACTAGCATTTACACACGTTAGGGGAACATGCAATCTAATTTAAATAACCCTCTTATTGTGTTATTAATTCGGGTTAGGCTTTTCTAATTCTTAATACAATTGAAAAATTAAATTCTACGGTCGTACTTAGAGTTATTTCATAATTAGGGGTGATCAATGGTCGTACTTTGATTACCAATAAACTAATGAAAAATTGGTCTTCAGAGCTTATTAACAATTATAACTGACCTGTTAATTAATTGAGCAAACCATCTTTGCATCAATGATCGGATGAATGAACTATGTCTGAGAGGTTGTATCTTTGGCTAGAGTTTGTTTGCCATCGATTTAATTCCTACTTACTTTCGTGAATTATTTTATTAACTGGTTATGTATTTATTTTTGTTTGAGTTATTTAATTATCCCCAATTTTATAAAAATCTCCCTTACTTTGTACTCTAAAAGAAATAAATTATCCCCAATCCCTGTAGATTCGACCATACTCACTGTTACAGACAAATATATATTTTTATTAAATAGGAATTTATTATTGTACAGGCTCGACATCTGTCAATTTCAGAATATATGATTTAAGAAAAGAAGAAGTTAGAAGATTAACCTGGACAATGCAAAATTTTAGTTAGTTTCCAAATATTTTGCCCTTCTGCAATCAAGAAATTAAACTCCACCAAGTTCAGTGGGCCGAATCAATTTGGACTTCATCGACTTAGTTGTCTATAACACAACTTGCTCTGGATCTTTCACAGTGGTATCCACTTGAATCCTCAGTGATTAATTCAGCAAGTTTTTGACAGAATAGTTTGTAATAAAGTGTAAAATGATAGCAAAAGCAAAACAAATTTCAACCGACCATGACAAGAACCAGGCTAGTAATAAGCACTATACACTTCTAATGACATCAATAATCTCAACCACCGGTAGTGAAAGCTAAAGAAACACATAAAAATGATAATCCAACAATGAAGTTTATTTTCCACAAAATACATGATAGAAATAGATAGGATGTGAAACTAGAAAAAGCGAAACACAAACTACAATTCTATGGCAATTAAAAAAGATGGAAGGCTGGGAGGATCTGGAATATCAACAGTTCCTTCGAGCATCAGAAGAACTTTCTTCATGGATGGACGAAGAGCTGGCTCATCCTGGACGCACCAGAGAGCTATCTTGACCATTCTTTCCAGTTCTCTCACGTCATCAACCTCCTGATCACCAACCAATTTATATAGCTCTCCAGCCTCAAAACACTGATAAGCCCATTCTTCAAGAATTGCTTCACTCTCGGGACTCGTACAGTCTACGCTTTTTCGGCAGCATATGATTTCTAGCAGCACAATTCCGAAGCTGTAAACATCTGCTTTAACTGTGACAGGCAATTTCCTGAACCATTCTGGTGCAACATAGCCTCTTGTTCCTCTTACTCCTGTATAAGTTCTGGTTTGATCATTTTTCAACAGCTTTGCCAATCCAAAATCAGAAATCTTGGCACATCTGCTTTCATCCATGAGTATATTCTGAGGTTTGATGTCACAGTGGATGATTTGTGTCTCACATTCTTCATGTAAGTAAAGAATACCTCTAGCAATGTCACAGGCAATTTTCATTCTTTCGTCCCAAGTTGGATAGTTCTCTGGTTTGTGCAGGAATTTTTCCAAAGATCCATTGCTCATGTACTCATAAACTAGAAGCCTCTTAGCTCCATCCAGGCAGTATCCAAGTAGCTGGACGAGATTACGATGATGTGTTTTCCCAATCACTGAGATTTCATTCTGAAACTCCTTTTCTCCTTCTGTTAATACTTTCTCAAGTTTCTTCACGGCCACGACCTTGTTGGAATTTGGCAAAATCCCTTTGTACACGGTCCCAAATGCTCCTCTGCCCAACTCTTCTCTGAATTCATTTGTTGCTTGCTCTAGCTCAGCAAAGGTAAAGGCCCTTGGAGCCACATTCTTATCAAATTCAACATTTCCATTTCCCAACACCTGTTTGCAGGCCCGTGCCCGATTTCTGTGAACATAGACTCCAGCAACTACAGAGATCAAGACTCCAAAAACAGCAAGTGAAATCCCAATTTTCGCGATATAGACACGGGCTTCTTCCTTTCTGTTTTTCTGAGGACTACTTTGACTCACACCTTCATTGTTATTTGCAGGATTGCCTACCTTGACAAGAGCAACATTCAAGTCATCTGCTCTTCTTCCATATGTCAATGGGAGTTTTTGCTTCTTGCAATGTCCATCTTTGAAAAATGCTGCTTCACAGTTGCAATCTTCAAGACAAGCCTTTGCACAATCTTCTCTCGTGCTTGTTTCCAATCTGAAAAATGTGCTATCGTCCCATGCAGTGTGTTCCAAGGACTCAATGGTGTAATTGACATTTGAATTCGTGGAACTGCAACTATCTGGAAGAAAACCTCTCGTACAGCCCAAGCTCCAATTGCCTTGATTGACAAACTGAAATCCAGGAAGACATTTGCATTCGACCAAGTCATCGATTTTAGTACAGAAGGCATTGAACCCACAAAGGCCTTTAGGAACACAATTATCAGTTGAAGATTCCCATATGATTGACCAATTGCCCCCCTGATCTATCGAATGAGAATACAATCGGAAAATACCATCCACATCAATCTTCATCAAATAGATCATCTCGTTCTTAGGATGTCCTCCATCAGAAAGATTCTGCACTATATTAACACTTGAATTGATCAAGTACAGATGCCCATCATCCTGGAGATTTAGAGTTATATTTGGACCGTCTCCACCAGTTCCAGATGCCCAGTAAGCATTTTCCCCTACATCTGTTGTGCCCACAGGGTACTGTACAAGGTGTCCATCCGTTTGCATCTTCAGACGAAAAATTCCTCTTGAATCGTCAGTTTCTGAAGCACTGGATATGAGCTCGTGATCAGCTGCCAATCGCTGACCGGGCAATAAACTATTAGTCGGATTCTCGAAACTTTGCCATATGATTTCCTTATCAGAATTGTATAACACAAAATTTCCAGAATCCAACATGGAAGCTGATGAAATCGGTTCCAAAGGACCAGCAATAGATATGTTTTGGCCTTGTGGCAGCTGCAAAATGAGCTTGCCATCTGTAGACAAAATCAGCGAAACATTGCTCGAAAAAATGGGGTTATCCCTGTTGGCAGTCCAAACTGCAGTCTTTTCAGGAATTCCAGCAAGAAAAATCCCAACAGCATAGCCATTGCGTTGCTGATAGAATCCAAGGGCAAATATTCCAGATGGCGACATCCATGATGATGAGTTGCCTGTGGGTGTTAGAGAAGAACCTAAGCTAATGTTAAGAGGGCTTTGTTGAGCTGCTATTCCTGAATAGAATGCTGATGATAGGACGAAGATCAAAATAGCAGCCATGTATGGAAATTGGGAGATGGAATAGAAGAGAAGCCGGTTTTTTCTTGCTTTTCTGTGTATACAGTGGTTGCATCCTACTTGCTTTCTTAGTATAAATATAAGACTTGCGTCGAGATTTGGCATGGTTGACTCCTCAAGTCTTTGCAACAACTCAGGTCTTCCGAGGAAAAAATTTGTATTGGCAGTTCTACAGCAGCAATAAATGTTTCTGTTGACTGTTGATAATTTCAACTGCCATTTGTACTGAAATTCTATAGAGAACTTACCATGCAGAGTAAAGACTGCGGGATCTTCCTTCAATAATGTCCACAGATATCCTACTTTTGATGGACTAATTGTCTCTCAGATTTTACTGGATCTTACCAATATTCGTACAAAGTCGCTCGTCAACGGATCCTAATTCCTGTTCATTATTTTCAGTTTGAACTGTTCACTACCATTCTTTTAACTATACAAAACTGGATTTAATTTTTCCGCGTTAATTATATCATCTCGAAGCCACCCACTTCTGATTTCCAACAACCTTTGTGGTCCACAATTAGCATTCTGAAGAATCAGTTCCATCTTAATGAAGACTTTGAAAACCTTAATCATAACTCAATCTTGTTAACATATTAGATGGTATATTTTTTGGAGAAAAAACCCACAAGGTTACGTGAGAGATATTTTATCAAATATAAAACAAAATAAAGTACAATCCTAGTGAGTGAACTTTTTTGAATGATTGTTATTAGCCCTTTTTCACCAAAAATAAAATTTAAAAAACAAAAAGAAAAAGGAATGTAACACGAGGACTTGTCAACATATCCTAGAACTACCCTTGCCCGCTGTTAATAGTACTTCTAAAGCTGTACTACGTTAGAGGGGTCAATTCTGAAGAAATTTAGAAGTCTGTGAGCAGCGTTAGAAAGTCGATTTTGCTCCTTTTTTTTTTTTTCCCAAAGATTACAAGTAATTAGACTAGAAACACTTAGGAGTTAACAGTTAAACCGGCTCAAGAAGAACAATCTAAGCGAGACCCACAAGAAACACCCATCCAGCCACCCCCAAGCACAACCTCGCCAATTAAAGGCATTCTTTTTTCCAAAGATTACAAGTAATTAGATTAGAAACACTCAGTAGTTAACAGTTAAACCGGCCCAAGAAGAGCAATCTAAGCGGGACCACAAGAAACATCCATCCAGCCAATTGGTGACAGGAAGGTACTCCCATGGAATTTAAGTAAAGACCCCACGGTCAACCGATGTAGGATGGAAGTCGATTTTGCTCCTTGGAATACTGAATTTGATGTTGAATTTTTAGCCTCTGACCCTACTTTTCTTATTCCACCAGTAGGGCCTTTATATTTGAGATGCTGAGATTATGAACATATTATTAGATCAAGCGTTCTGCATTTAAATATAATTAGTTTGAGTGTGAAAGAAACAATTGAATGTACATTAAGGGGTGCTAATCAATGCCAAACTTCATGGATCCAATTGGTGCCACTGACCATAGAAGTCTAGAATAAGGCTTCTTCACTATCACTCTCAACCAGTAAGCTAAAACAAATTTGGCCAAGAAAAAAAAATGCTAATTTTTAATTTTTTTTAACTCCAATGTCAAAATTAAAGTTCATAATTACCGGATAAACCATTCTAACAGAGCATTTGATGATTCGTTATGTTAGGGTTGAGATTAAAGATGTATATTGCACATGGCAGAAATTTAATCGTGCATGCAACATTAGAAAGTGAACTTCTAGTTTTGGTCTCAGTTGGATGCTTCATGTGTGCTTCTTGCTTTACCTAGTGGTGTGCTAGTAGAGGCTGAGTTGAATCCATAACAACGGATAGAGCTCGATTTGTTAAAGGCTCGAGTTGATTTTGATTTCTAATAAGGTCGAGTTCGAATTCGAATAAGAATTAAGATTCGAGTAAGTTACTAAATTGAGCTCAAATTACTAGTTATCCGGCTAGTTAAGGTTCTATAAGGCTCAAACAGTTTTTTGGGAAAACAAAACTTTGACCATAATTTATGAATTCAGTTAATATAGGGAACATATCATGAATATGTGCACATAAAAAGATTCTATGCTTGTTTCTTTCTCTTGTTTGAGACAGGTCGTGAACGTAGAATATTGTAGTAATTTACAATGAAAGAAGTTGGGACGAAATTGTTAATAATAGATTACCTAAAGAAATAGGTGAAAGAAAATTCCTCCCAAGATTTAATAGTTGATCCATTCTCTGCCTTGGTAAAGTCCACTTTGTTGCAATAGGAACGAACCAGAATAAATAAGTTTTAGCTAATGTAATAAAGATACCAATTACTAATGTAAATCGAAGTATTGTCATGACAAGTCCCGGATGTGGATCGATGATGACACAAGTCTAGCTCTACTCCCAAAGTTAAAGAATTTGAACTTCCATTCCAAACTAATTGGTAGAACTTTATTAATTATTAATCCATTAAGTCTCTTGACCAACTACTGGACTCATTTGGGATCCTCTGGTTTCTCTCCATATAATTATATTTAAATTACTATAAGTATATAAAACTATCTATTATGTTATTACTTTTATTTTGATGACTGGATCGACATACTAAAAAACGATATCTATTCGAGAATACTTCATTCAAATTTGCATGAAACATTTATGTAATAAAATTTGCAACAATTAATCAAATGCCAAAACTTAGTCAATGTAATACCGAATTTTGTGGACAACTAATGCAAGTGACGAAGTATATTCTCATTGATTTTGATGGTGGTGTTTGAGTGGGATCCAGGAAAGTAATTAGGAAATGGTTTTATTTTTTTTATTAGAAGAATGGGGGTTTTCTGTTAGTATTAACTGCAGAAATTTTTTCATAAATAAAAAATGAGGGATAGTTTGGGACAGGGATAGTGTCGTAAGCACCTTTTTGGGGGTACAGAGAAGTTTGATTTTTTTTTTTTTTTTTATGGGGATAGAGGGAAGTTTTATTTTTTTTCCCTTTTTTTTCTGAGGGAAGTCTGATTTTAGATGTAATTTTCTCTAAAATGTTAGTTCTATTTGTTGCTTTTGTGTAATGGAATATGGTTCTTCTTGATTTTATTTCACTCCTTTTTTTAAACTAGCACTTTATCAGCATTTTTTTTCCCATTGTAAGAAATTTGGTATTAAAAAAAAAAAAGACAGAGAAACTTTATTCTACTATAATATATAAGAGCTTGCTTCTGAAACTTTGTCGTTTTATCCGAGATGTATAACTCAGCTATTAGTCAATCTTAATTATGTCCAATAATTATATACATTAAGAGAGTTGCAGCTCCAACCAGTCCCCAAAGTAAAACACAATCTGGTACAACTATTTCTCAAATTCCAATAGAATAAAATGTAATTAACAGTAATTAACTGTTAAATGGTTAATCTCAAATATCAATCCAATTAGGTTAGGAAAAATAAACACTTAAACAATGACGAAGCAACCACGAAGTAATTGACTGAATGTAAAGAGACGGTGTGATCCAAAAACACCAAATACAAACTAGAATTATATGGCACTTAAAAAAATTGTAGGACTGGGAGGATCTGGAATATCAACAGTTCCTTCAAGCATCATCAGAACTTTCTTCATGGATGGACGAAGTGCTGGCTCATCCTGGATGCACCAGATAGATATCTTTATCAGTCTTTCCAATTTTCTCATATCAACAATCTCATGATTACCAACCGATATGTGCAGCTTTCCAGCATCAAAACAATGATAAGCTCATTCTTTAAGAACAGCTTCACTCCCTGAATAGCTCTCGTCTGGTCCTTTTTGGCAGCGTATCATCTCCAACAGCACAACTCCAAAGCTGTAAACATCTGCTTTAATCGTCACAGGCAAGTTCCGATACCATTCTGGAGTAACGAAGCCTTTTGTTCCTCTAAAGGCTGTGTAAGTTCTGGTTTGATCATGCTTGAATAGCTTTGCTAGCCCAAAATCAGCAATCTTGGCACATATGTTTTCATCCATGAGTATATGCGCAGGTTTGATGTCACAATGGATCATCTGTGTCTCACATTCTTCATGTAATTAAAGAATACCTCTTGATGATTCGGCTTGATTTCGTCTAGCTCAAGTGGCAAATCGAGTCAAGCTCTAACTTTAAAAAGCTATACTCAAGATTTTTGTTTTGTCAAGCCCAATCAAGTTTATTTATTAGTTAATTTTAGTTTTTAGTTTTATTTAATTTTTTAAATTTTTTATTTAATTTTGAACCTCTAATTTTTTTAGTCGAGTTAATTTCAGCTCGATTCAATTACATTCCTATGCAAAATGATATGTAATGTTATTGTAAAGATGTATTATAGTGTATTGCATAGTTTCTTCAATACCAAATTGACAATTTTGATATATCTTTGGATGATATTTTAAAATTTCTGATAGGATGTAATTTGTTATTAAATTTATGGTTAATTTTTCCTTTATGCTTGCCAAATATTGTTTTAATTGTAGAATTCTACTTATATTTAGTATTTTGACCTAATTATAGGAGGTGGAGCAGAAAAATGCTAAAAATGGCGATTTTCTTGAAGGCAATATCGTGGTTGCCTTATTTTTTCTTATTTTTTTTATTCGGTCAGGAAACTGGCTAGTATATAGACTAGTCACATAGGTTTTCACTAGGGAGGCTGGTTGGCCACAAGGCAGAAGCAAGTCATCTTCTTCGTCCCTTACTTTTTCATTCTAACAAATATCATATCGTTTCAGGGAAAAGATTGATGTCAATGAATTCAACTTATTCGTGTAGAAATTTTTCAATGAGAAGTGGCTAAATTTCTAATCTAGTCAAAGATCAACTCAATGGCACAGTCCTGATTACCTGTGAGATCGAACTAATCTCAACTTGTTCCTTCAATTTATTGATATTTGTGCATTCTCTATTTCAATTTCTCGAGATTATTTTGTTAACTGAATGTCAAGGGTCCGATATTCAAAGTGATCTAATAATCTATTACTAAATTAATCAACTAAATTCGTAGTTGTTTAGTCGATTAATATTAGTGGTCACTAGCATTTACACATGTCAAAGGAACGTGCAATCTAATTTAAATAACCCTCTTAGTGTATTATTGATTCAGGTTAGGCTTTTCTAATTCTTAATACAATTGAGAAATTAAATCCTACGATCGTACCTATGGTTATTTCATGATTAGGGGTGATCAATGGTTCGTACATTGATTACTGACAGGTGCCGAACCTGTGCAATAATAAATACCTACTCAAGAAAATTACAAATTTTGTATATAGCGGTGAGTAGGGTCGATTCCACAGGGAGCAGGTAGGAAATTATTTCTTTCCAAATTAGTAGAACGAAATTGGGGGATTTTCACTGGGAGGCAAACAAAAATAAAATAAAATAAAACAAACAAAATTCAAAACTAACTCACAAAGCACAATTCACTAAAAATAACAATTAATAAAAGTTCTACCCAAAGGATCAACTGCTCAGGCACGGTCCAATTAAATGTTCATCGATGCAAAGATATTTCACCCATTTATCACTAGGTTGGTTATAGCCATCAATAAGCTCTGACAACCAGCTCTTCTTTACTTTTTCGACAGTCAAGGTACGACCATTGACTGCTTCTCTAACCAGATAACAACCCTAGGTATGACCGTAGGAATTTAATTACCCAATTGCATTAAAGCTAGAAGAACCCAACCCTAACCAATAAACACGCTAAGAGGGTTTATTTAAATTAGATCTTGCGTTTCCCCATCATAAAGCCAATTATGGTGGTTGCCACGGGGTGTCAACTAAATGAACAATTACGGATTCTATTTAATTAACGTGGCAGTAGGCTATTAAATTAAATCAAATACCCGGCCGTTGATATTCAATTAATAAAATACCCATGAACAATTAATTCAGGAAACGCACGAATAGCAATTAATTGGAGGAAATAATGAAGATTCGGTTAGATCTCACAGATATTATGGACCGCGCCCTCGCGTCAACCTTTGGGTAGAGGAGGAAATTAGCCACTCCTCATCGTGTCAATCCCGCGTGATTTAATTGAATTCATTCAATTAATTGCCGAAGAATTGGAAAAGATGAATTAACAAAGGAACGGCTGAAAAACCTTCGCTTCCCTTTGTTGGGTTTCGCGTTCGTACCCCTGGAGCGAAAGTAGAAGCAAAAGTCGAATAGGAAAAATTGTACAGAATTCGAAAGCAAAAGCTACAGCAGAGGAGAAAGTCTCCAATGTCTGACCCAGAGCCGCCGAAGAAACAAAAGAAAAATAAAAGCGTATGACAAATCTCGGAAAAGAAGACTAAAGCTCAGGTATTGATCCCCTGATTCTGAATCTCCTTTTTCTTTTTATATGTAGCGCCGCCCAAGAGAAGTCAAGAAGAAAGCAAACGTCTGGCCCAATTGATTGCACAAAAGCTAGCTTTTGGAGTTTTAATCGCATGCTCCTCGCGGTTCACGTGGACCGCAGTCCGGCTTTCGGTTTCGTCCACCTTCCAAGGCGTGGCCACGCTCTGAAATGCAAGGTCTTCTGGAATTTTGCCTCGCAAGATCATTTTTTATGCCGACCACCTACAATTCACACAAATGTCGAATATGAGTGAAACTCCAGTTCTTAGCACCGTGAATAGTCAAAATTAAGACAGAATAACAGTCCAAAATACGCCAAATAACCGTTCTATCAAATCCCCCCACACCTAGACAATGCTTGCCCTCAAGCATTTCGGAGCTCAGAAGTACAACCAAGAGAGCAGAGGCCATGTAGTAGTCTATACTAACACAAGCATCTAGGGTCCCTGACAATATCACCAAAGGTAAAACACACCGGACATGTTGTAATTCAAAGAATATATATGAATACTAGAAACGCTCAATTCAACATCACGGAATGCCATTACCATAGGCTTGCACGTTTATCACATCTCCACCACTTAAAAGTGAACTAAACACATAAATCAAAGGGACTTTAATAGGGTTGTAATGGGGCTCAGGTGAAAGGCGGGTTAAGAAGGTATGGATAGGGGGTAAAGTGTCAAGAGAACGTCCGAAACTCACCAATAACCACAGTGCTCTACTGGAGGAGTTTCACTAACAAGGCAGTTTCCATTTGATGTACACCCTGTACAAGTGCCCCAAGATATATATATATATATATATATTTTTTTTTTTTTTTTTTGAAACTGCTCGCAAGGCGTGGGCACGCCTTGTAGCCCATAGTCCTCTGGTCACGAGGTCTCTTCAGGATTTTTTTTTTTTTTTTAAAGAGAAAGTCCTGTAAGGTGCGGGCACGCCCTGTAAGCCAAAGTCCTCTGGTCAGTGGCCTTTTTTTCCAATTTCCCCTCCTTTACACAAAGATAGCATCATATAGCTCCTAATCTAACAGCACTTTCAACCCCAAATTCGTTTGCTTTGCGCAAATGATGGATTTCAGACATCTCTTGACAACACAGGGGTAAACAAGAAAGTTTAAAGAGGTCTTGGGTTAACAAACACGGATAACAACCAAAAGCGAAGGATAAAAGTTCAAATTGGTTCACTATTGGGAAATAAGATGAGGGCTTGGTTTTAGATAGCTAAAGAGGGTTAAATCCTAAATGCCCTTATCATTTCAAATGCATCCAGTTCATCAAAATGCGGTCTTGACATGTACAAAATAGCAAGTTCTAGAATGTTCAAACCATGTGCGATACCCACTTAATCAAACAAAATAGAGCAAACAAGAATAATATGCTCAAGTAAGGCTCAAAAGCTCCCCAAGAGTTACAAAAATGGGTGAATTCCAGCATACTCAACATTCAATGACATTGCCAAGGGAAACAAAATGCACAGCTAGCATATACGACCACATACCCACTCACTTTGATTATGTCATTCATCACAGCAACATGCCCCAACACTAACAAGCATAGAAATAACCAAAAACCGACTAACTACAATGTTTTTCATTTTTTTTTTCATTCATCCCATGTTATATTTTTTTTTGAGTAATCAAAGCAAAAAGAACTAATGAAAAACAGAACTAATGGAAGCCACTCCCCCCACACCTAAGACCTACATTGTCCTCAATGTAGAAGAGACAAAATAAAGTAATAGGAGGAAAGAAGAGAAACTTCCCTGGCTCCGGGGGGGAAAATGAGATACTAAGGCGGAGGGGGGGTGAGGCGGGGTGAATCCAATGTGAGTGAAGAAGGCCGCCTGATTCTCTGTTTGAATGCGGACGGCGGGCGGCGTGGTCAAGACTGGGAGAAAAATTATTGGAGCTTAGGCAGAAGGAGTTTGGAAGGATTGTCCAAGACTAGTCAAAGAAGAAGGGAAAGTGGAAGGAGTAGGGTCTTGGTCAAACTTTTTTGGCAAGCGAAAGCGGCACGCCTTGGAGGACATTCGCTTCTGCCCACCACATGCAAATAACGTCCAAACGAATTTTTTTTTTTTTTTTGCAAGGCGTGAGCACGCCTTGTAACCCCTACTCTTCTGTCCAACACCACAAAAGCAACCAAAACATTAAGATAAAACTGAAAAATCATAAAGTAAGGTAAAATGATCACAACTAATATTGTAATCCTTGGGTTGCCTCCCAAGTAGCGCCTTTCTTTTTCGTCTTTGGCTAGACACAGCACCACTCTTCAGTCTGGATGTAATTGAATTTTCCTTGTAATTGGTGGCCCTCCTCCAGGATCCACATGGCCATTGAGTGCAACTTTTTTCCTAAATTTTCTCTCCATTTTTACCTCATGAATTGCTTTCACCCTATAGGACTTGTTCGCAGCAACCTTGGATTTACCCCTATAAGCAAACTTAGAAAATTCTTGCACAGAGGGATTAGTGGTATACATAGCAAACACAGAATGAGAGTTAACAGGATGTTTCATTGTATCAAAAATATTAAAGTGGACTATTTCTCCATCAAATTCCATCGTGAGAGTACCCTTACTAACGTCAATTTTAGTCTGGGCAGTACTCAAAAATGGTCTTCCTAATATAATGGGTGATGGATTTGGGGCACTTCTATCATCCATGTAAAGCACATAAAAATCAGCAGGAAAAATTAATCCATCTACTTGCACTAAAACATCCTCAACTATCCCATCCGGATAAGCACATGTACGATCAGCCAATTGAATTATTATCCCCGTTTCTTTTAAAGGTCCTAAATTTAGGGAATCATAGATTGATTTAGGCATCACATTAATAGAAGCTCCTAAATCTATCATGGCATTTTTTATACTAGAATGACCAATCTTACAGGGGATAGCAAACATACCTGGATCTCCGCATTTGGGTGGGAGTTTCCTTTGAAGTACAGCTGATACATTCTCTCCCACCATCACTCTTTCATCACCCCTTAGCTTTCTTTTGTTAACGCACAAGTCTTTCAAGAACTTTGCGTACTTGGGTACCTGCTTGATCGCGTCCAATAGGGGGATGTTTACTTGAATTTTGCGGAACACATCCAGGATTTCTTTTTCCTTCTCTACCCTCTTTGTCTTTTCCAACCTGCAAGGAAAAGGAGGTAAGTTAGATTTAATAGTGGGCGGAGAAGTGAAGGTTACCTTAGGATCCTTGCGAATACACCCTTCCTCTTCAATTTCCTTCTCTATCTCCTCTTCACTTTTGCTTTTTGAACTTTCCACTTTAGGCCCTTCCAGTTCCTTGCCACTCCTCAGCGTCATGGCACTTACATTCCTGGGATTTACTTCAGGTTGTGAGGGTAACTTTCCATAAGCGTGGGACTCCAAGCGATTGATGGCAGTTGCCATTTGGCTTATTCGAGCCTCCATATCCTTCATGCCTGCTTTTGTGTCCTGCTGGAACTGAGTGGTGCTCATGGTTAAGACTCTAGTTTCTTGCTGGAGTTGAGCCATATTTGTGGTCAATGACCTGGTCTCTTGCTGGAGCTGAGTGGTGGTCGTGACGAGTTGAGTGGTAGTCGTGGCCAAACTCTTGACAATTTCTTCCAAAGAACTCCCTGAGCTTGAGGACGAGGGTTGAGACTTATGTTGCCAAGGTTGCTGAAAACCTGGAGGCCGATTAGAGAATGCATTTTGTGGCCTACTACCATAGGTGAAATTGGGGTGATCTCTCCAACCAGGGTTGTACGTGTTGGAGTATGGGTCGTACGGTCTTTGAGGCGCGGGCACGCCTCCAGCCATGTTCACTTGTTCAGCTCCATCCTCTTGCAACATAGGGCATGAGTCAGTGAGGTGGTCCATGCTTGTGCATATTCCACACACCTTCGCTCGCGGCGTGTCTCTCATAGCTAATTGCCTAACAACTGACGTCAATTCTGACATTTGCTGCTGTAAGGATGAAATCTCTACCTCGTTGACTCTACGGGGAGGGTTGCTCTCACGGAAGCCAAATTGCTGGGAGTTCTCTGCCATGGCTTCGATGAGCTCCCACGCTTCCCTTGGTGTCTTGTTTGCCAGTGCTCCCCCACTTGCAGCGTCGATGATACTTCTATCGGTTGATTGGAGCCCTTCGTAGAAGTATTGGATTAACAGTTGCTCACTAATTTGATGCTGCGGGCATCGAGTGCACAACTTGTTAAACCTTTCCCAGTAGTCGTACAAGGACTCACCGGGGTATTGTTTAATGCCGCAGATCTCCTTCCTCAAACTCGCAGCCCGGGATGCAGGGAAGAATTTTTCCAAGAATTTCTTTTTCAGCTGCGCCCATGTGGTAATACTACCTGCTGGTAGGTAGTACAGCCAATCTTTAGCTGCATCTTTTAGAGAGAACGGGAAGGCTCTCAGTCTAATTTGCTCTTCAGTGACCCCAGGAGGTTTCATACTAGAGCAGACCACCTCGAACTCCTTTACGTGCTTGTGGGGTTCTTCGCCAGAAAGACCATGGAAAGAGGGTAAGAGTTGAATTAATCCCGACTTCAGTTCGAAAGCGGTATTCTCAGCCAAAGCGGGGAATGTGATGCATAAGGGCTGGTGAGTCAGCTCCGGGGCAGCCAGCTCCCTCAATGTTTGTTTGTTGGCCATGCTTACTTCGTCTTCCGCTGACTCGTTTGCAGCAAATAAGTGCCCTTCTTTTTGCCTCTTGGTCTCTTGCCTTCGCCTACGCGCTGCCTTCTCTACCTCAGGATCGTATACCAATTCACCTGTGCGAGAAGAACGGGGCAGAAACTAGCAAAAATACAAAGAAGAATAAAATAAAATAAAAACTGAATTTAAAAAGAAACAAATAATCCAAACGCCAACTCCCCGGCAACGGCGCCAAAAATTGACAGGTGCCGAACCTGTGCAATAATAAATACCTACTCAAGAAAATTACAAATTTTGTATATAGCGGTGAGTAGGGTCGAATCCACAGGGAGCAGGTAGGAAATTATTTCTTTCCAAATCAGTAGAACAGAATTGGGGGATTTTCAATGGGAGGCACACAAATAAAATAAAATAAAACAAACAAAATTCAAAACTAACTCACAAAGCACAATTCACTGAAAATAGCAATTAACAAAAGTTCTACCCAAAGGATCAACTGCTCAGGCACGGTCCAATTAAATGCTCATCGATGCAAAGATATTTCACCCATTTATCACTAGGTTGGTTATAGCCATCAATAAGCTCTGACAACCAGCTCTTCCTTACTTTTTCGACAGTCAAGGTACGACCATTGACTGCTTCTCTAACCAGATAACAACCCTAGGTACGACCGTAGGAATTTAATTACCCAATTGCATTAAAGCTAGAAGAACCCAACCCTAACCAATAAACACGCTAAGAGGGTTTATTTAAATTAGATCTTGCGTTTCCCCATCATAAAGCCAATTATGGTGGTTGCCACGGGGTGTCAACTAAATGAACAATTACGGATTCTATTTAATTAACGTGGCAGTAGGCTATTAAATTAAATCAAATACCCGGCCGTTGATATTCAATTAATAAAATACCCATGAACAATTAATTCAGGAAACGCACGAATAGCAATTAATTGGAGGAAATAATGAAGATTCGGTTAGATCTCACAGATATTATGGACCGCGCCCTCGCGTCAACCTTTGGGTAGAGGAGGAAATTAGCCACTCCTCATCGTGTCAATCCCGCGTGATTTAATTGAATTCATTCAATTAATTGCCGAAGAATTGGAAAAGATGAATTAACAAAGGAACGGCTGAAAAACCTTCGCTTCCCTTTGTTGGGTTTCGCGTTCGTACCCCTGGAGCGAAAGTAGAAGCAAAAGTCGAATAGGAAAAATTGTACAGAATTCGAAAGCAAAAGCTACAGCAGAGGAGAAAGTCTCCAATGTCTGACCCAGAGCCGCCGAAGAAACAAAAGAAAAATAAAAGCGTATGACAAATCTCGGAAAAGAAGACTAAAGCTCAGGTATTGATCCCCTGATTCTGAATCTCCTTTTTCTTTTTATATGTAGCGCCGCCCAAGAGAAGTCAAGAAGAAAGCAAACGTCTGGCCCAATTGATTGCACAAAAGCTAGCTTTTGGAGTTTTAATCGCATGCTCCTCGCGGTTCACGTGGACCGCAGTCCGGCTTTCGGTTTCGTCCACCTTCCAAGGCGTGGCCACGCTCTGAAATGCAAGGTCTTCTGGAATTTTGCCTCGCAAGATCATTTTTTATGCCGACCACCTACAATTCACACAAATGTCGAATATGAGTGAAACTCCAGTTCTTAGCACCGTGAATAGTCAAAATTAAGACAGAATAACAGTCCAAAATACGCCAAATAACCGTTCTATCAATTACCAATAAACTAAGGAAAAATTGGTCTTCAGAGCTTATTGATGACTATAACTAACCTGTTAATTAATTAAGCAAACCATCTTTGCATCAATGATCGGATGAATTGACTATGTCTGAGAGGTTGTATCTTTGGCTAGAGTTTGTCTACCATCGATTTAATTCCTAATTACTTTCGTGAATTGTTTTATTAACTGGTTATGTATTTATTTTTGTTTGAGTTATTTAATTATCCCCAATTTTATAAAAATCCCCCTTACTCTACACTCTAAAAGAAATAAATTATCTCAAATCCCTGTGGATTCGACCATACTCACTCTATATACAAAATTTATACTTTTATTAAGTAGATATTTATTATTATACAAGGTCAATACCTGTCAATTTCAGAATATATGATTTAAGAAAAGAAGAAGTTAGAAGATTAACCTGGACAATGCAAAATTTTAGACAGTTTCCGAATATTTTGCCTTTCTGAAATCCAGAAATTAAACCCCCGCCAAGTTCAGTGGGCCGAATCAATTTGGGCTTCATGGACTTAGTTGTCTATAACATAACATTGCTCTGGATCTTTCACAGTGGTATCCACTTGAATCCTCAGTGATTAATTCAGAAAGTTTTTGACAGAATAGTTTGTAATAAACTGTAAAATGATAGCAAAAGCAAAACAAATTTCAACCGACCATGACAAGAACCAGGCTGGTAATAAGCACCATCCACTTCTAATGACATCAATAATCTCAACTACCGGTAGTGAAAGCTAAAGAAACACATAAAAATGATAATCCAACAACGAAGTTTATTTTCCACAAAATACATGACAGAAATAGATAGGATGTGAAACTAGAAAAAGCCAAACACAAACTACAATTATATGGCAATTAAAAAAGATGGAAGGCTGGGAGGATCTGGAATATCAACAGTTCCTTCGAGCATCAGAAGAACTTTCTTCATGGATGGACGAAGAGCTGGCTCATCCTGGATGCACCAGAGAGCTATCTTGACCATTCTTTCCAGTTCTCTCACGTCATCAACCTCCTGATCACCAACCAATTGATATAGCTCTCCAGCCTCAAAACACTGATAAGCCCATTCTTCAAGAATTGCTTCACTCTCGGGACTGGTACAGTCTACGCTTTTTCGGCAGCATATGATTTCTAACAGCATAATTCCGAAGCTGTAAACATCTGCTTTAACTGTCACACGCAAGTTCCTGAACCATTCTGGTGCAACATAGCCTCTTGTTCCTCTTACTCCTGTATAAGTTCTGGTTTGATCATTTTTCAACAGCTTTGCCAATCCAAAATCAGAAATCTTGGCACATCTGCTTTCATCCATGAGTATATTCTGAGGTTTGATGTCACAGTGGATGATTTGTGTCTCACATTCTTCATGTAAGTAAAGAATACCTCTAGCAATGTCACAGGCAATTTTCATTCTTTCGTCCCAAGTTGGATGGTTCTCTGGTTTGTGCAGGAATTTTTCCAAAGATCCATTGCTCATGTACTCATAAACTAGAAGCCTCTTAGCTCCATCCAGGCAGTATCCAAGTAGCTGGACGAGATTACGATGATGTGTTTTCCCAATCACTGAGATTTCATTCTGAAACTCCTTTTCTCCTTCTGTTAATACTTTCTCAAGTTTCTTCACGGCCACAACCTTGTTGGAATTTGGCAAAATCCCTTTGTACACGGTCCCAAATGCTCCTCTGCCCAACTCTTCTCTGAATTCATTTGTTGCTTGCTCTAGCTCAGCAAAGGTAAAGGCCCTTGGAGCCACATTCCTATCAAATTCAACATTTCCATTTCCCAACACTTGTTTGCAGGCCCATGCCCGATTTCTGTGAACATAGACTCCAGCAACTACAGAGATCAAGACTCCAAAAACAGCAAGTGAAATCCCAATTTTCGCGATATAGACACGGACTTCTTCCTTTCTGTTTTTCTGAGGACTACTTTGAATCACACCTTCATTGTTATTTGCAGGATTGCCTACCTTGACAAGAGCAACATTCAAGTCATCTGCTCTTCTTCCATATGTCAATGGGAGTTTTTGCTTCTTGCAATGTCCATCTTTGAAAAATGCTGCTTCACAGTTGCAATCTTCAAGACAAGCCTTTGCACAATCTTCTCTCGTGCTTGTTTCCAATCTGAAAAAGGTGCTATCGTCCCATGCAGTGTGTTCCAAGGACTCAATGGTGTAATTGACATTTGAATTCGTGGAACTGCAACTATCTGGAAGAAAACCTCTCTCACAGCCCAAGCTCCAATTGCCTTGATTGACAAACTGAAATCCAGGAAGACATTTGCATATAACCAAGTCATCGATTTTAGTACAGAAGGCATTGAACCCACAAAGGCCTTTAGGAACACAATTATCAGTTGAAGATTCCCATATGATTGACCAATTGCCCCCCTGATCTATCGAATGAGAACACAATCGGAAAATACCATCCACATCAATCTTCATCAAATAGATCATCTCGTTCTTAGGATGTCCTCCATCAGAAATATTCTTCACTATATTGACACTTGAATTGGTCAAGTACAGGTGCGCATCATCCTCGAGATTTAGAGTCATATTTGGCCCGTCTCCATCAGTTGTAGACGTCCAGTAACAATTTTCCGCAACATCTGCTGTGCCCACAGGGTACTGTACAAGGTTTCCATCTTTCTGCATCTTCAGACGAAAATTCCCCCTTGAATCATCAGTTTCTGAAGCACTGGATATCAGCTCCTGACCAGCAATCAATTGCTGACGAGGCAATAAACTACTAGTCGGATGCTCGAAACTTTGCCATATGATTTCCTTATCAGAATTGTATAACACAAAATTTCCAGAATCCAACATGGAAGCTGAAGAAATAGGTTGAGAAGAATAAACAACAGTTATGTTTTGGCCTTCTGGCTGTTGCAAAATTAGCCTGCCATCCATAGATAAAATCAGTAAAACGTTGCTCGAAAAGATGGGGCTGTCCCTGTTGGCAGTCCAAACAGCAGTTTTTTGGGGAATTCCAGCAAGAAAAACCCCTACAGCATAGCCATCGCGTTGCTGATAGAATCCAAAGGCAAATAGTCCTGATTGCGACAACCATGATGAAGAGTTGCCAGTGGGTGCTAGAGAAGAACCTAAGGTGATGTTAAGAGGGCTTCGTTGAGCTGCTGCTATTCCTGAATAGAATCCTGATAATAGGAGAAAGAGCAAGAAAGCAGCCATGTATGGAAATTGGAAGATGGAACCAAAAGAGAAACTGCTTTTTTCTTGCTTTTCTGTTTATGCTCGGTTGCATGGCACTTGCATTCTTAATATAACTAAGAGTTGCGTAGGATTTGGCATGATTGACTTCTGAAGTCTTTCTAATGCTCAGGTTTTCTGGGGCGGAAAAAGTTGTACCAGCGTTTCTTACTTCTCCTCGTGTAGCTAATATTTCAGTTGGCAACTTTTAACTTTCATTTGTACAAAGACTTCGATAGATGACCTGCCACACAAAAAACTTCTCCTTCAATGATGTACACAGTGAGTCGTAGTCTCGAATCTTGATGGAACTGAGGAACGTTGTAATCGATATTCTTTACACTTGTCCGCTTCTGATAGATGAGTAACATCTATGATGAAAAGAAAAGAAAGTCTTGAATCAATTGAATGTTAGCGGTTTTAAACAGGTACTAGCATGAAATATCGTGCACTTCACTCTCACGTCTCGTTTCCAGTAAAAACTGTTAAATGGATGAAAAAAAAAAAAAAACCACCAACTCTTGGGCTGGTGGTCACCACCAAGCCCTTAAGGCTTTGGTGGAACCTTGCCTCCCACCAAAATGCCACTCTTGTGGCTTGCTTCAAATGCAGACAGGTGCATTGTACACCCATCTGGTCCTGTGATGGTTCTGTCCCCATCGGTTCCCATAGACTCAGTTGAGCCTCCCCGTAGATAGAGTAGGAGTAGAAGTAGGGTTGACAATTGACAAAAAATGAGAAAAAAAAAAAGTCCAAGTCTTTCATATATTTCTTTGACTTTTTTTTTTGGACTTTCTTCCAATATTTTGGAGATTGGAATGGGTTCAATGGATTTAGATAGAAACTTGGCTAATGAGAGGGAGGAAGAATAAAATGAGATTGGAAGTCTCGTTTGCTGGTGAAAGAAGAAATTGATGGTACTCATTGTCATTTTTGGGCGCAATATTTTGGAAGAAAATGAAGAAGAAAGAAAAAGAAAAAACATCTAGTTTTTTTTTTTCTTTTTTTGGGCATTTTTGAAATTTCAGTGAATGTTTTTGGTGACCCGGCAAAATTAAGTGGTCAAACGTTTATTGACCAACTGGATGAGTATCTTTGTTATGGGATTGAATATTTGAGGGACAATTTTGTTATTTATCCAAACTTCGGGGTTGATTGGTAGTTCGGTCGACCGTAAAACAATCCCCAAAATTCGATTGTCCTCAAATTTGGGTTTAAAAATAAATAAATGTTAATTGGAAGTTGGAACTATAGAAAAGTTGTTTGTGTCCATTTTTTTTTCCCCAAATCTTTCGTCTCCTTATTTTTAGAATCATTTGGGTATGGATTGTATAATTTTAGGTAGCCATTTGAGTGAGATGAAGAGGAGCAGCCAAAGTTCTTATTTTGTAAGGCTACTTTCAGTTCATTTTTTTGGTCGGTTTCGAGGCCAAATTGCAGCCTGCGCTGGTTGGCGACGGTACTGCCGGTCGCACAATCCACCATCACCCTCGGTCTTTTCTGCCATGGTAGAAAATTATTTTCTTCTTTAGAAAAAAAAGCAAAGCAAGAAAACAAATTAAGGCCCAGCAGGAAAAAACAGACTTTGGGGCTTTACATACTTTTCTGCTGAGATCACCAAAATAAACAATCAAACGCTAGTTGACTACGCAAGGGGTGTTCGTTAGCCAAACCTAGGCCACGTTTGACAAATGAGTTTTTTGGATATTTATTTAAAATTTTATTGTAATTTATCATAGAATTTGTAGAAAATTTTTTTAAGATTTAAACTTTTTTTTTCCTTTTTTTCCTTATCTTTTTCATTCTTTCTTTTTCCTTTTCTTTCATTTCCTCTTTTTCTCCCTCACCTCACCACTCGCCGGCACCGGGCAACAACAACTTTTTTTTTTATTTTTTCTTCTCTCTTTCTTTCTCTTCTCCCTCTCCCTCTCTCTCTCCTCCTTTCCCCTTCCTTTCCCTCTTCCCCCTCTCTTCCTTGCCACCCTCCTCCCTCACCCTCCTCGGCGGGGGAGGAAGGGAGGGGGAAGAGAGGTAGCAAGGAAGAGAGAAGGGAAGAGGAAAGGAGGAGAGGGAGAAGATGAGGAAAAAAAAAACTCGGCTTGTGTCGGAAGAGGTGGCCAACGCCGAACTAGCGCCAAAAGAGGCGTTAACCGATGGTAGCCGGCGGCAGAAGTAGTGGTGTGTTGAGATGGGGCAGGAATAAGGAAAAATTTTTTATGTGTTTTTGGATATTTTGAATAGGGGTGGGCGCGGGTCGGATACTCGCCCATTCACCATTTGGCTGACCCGACGCACACCTTGCGGGTCAGCCATTTTCTGATCCTTACCCGCCTCGCATATCAACGGGTACCCTATAATCGGGTACCCGCTGAGATAGGGTCGGGTCAGCGGGTACCCGCCCCGACTCATTTATCATTAATTTTTTATAAAAAAAATGATTTATACCAATTTGATTTTATATTTTACACATTTATCTAAGATTTAATAAATTTTTTTTTTCTAAAAAAAGGTTTCCCACCAAGAAACAAGCATGTGAAGAGAATATAAGATAAAGAAAAAAAATTAAAAAAATTTAAAATCAATAAAAGTTTGAAATAAGGAGCACAATTTTTAATATATATGCTCCACATTAATTAAACTTTTTTCTATAAAATATAAGATCATGGCCTCTACAAATGAATCTTGTAAATAAACTATAGTCTCTCATATTTGTAATGCAATTTGTTCAATAAAATTACTTATTTAGTTCTAACTTATTATTTTATAGTATGTGTATAAAAATAAAAATAATATATATATATATATATATATATATATATGCGGGGCAGATCCGGTACTCGCGGGTTTTCAATTATGTGATCCTAACCCACCCCGCATCTTAGCGGGTATCCAACCCTCTTTTGACCCGATCAAATAATAAAAATCGGATATCCTAATTTTCAGATCGGATCGAATTGGATTTTCGGGTTAGCGGATAATTTTGCCCACCCCTAATTTTGAAGTGTGTATTTTAAAAACTTTGAGGAGTTTTTTGTTATTACTTTAGTTAAAGTTGTTAAAAAAACTTGTTGAAGAAAAATAGGCAAAAAAACTCACTTCTAAATTGATGTTTGAACACTTGGTTCCATTTTAAGTGGTTTATTAGCCTAAAATTAGGGACTAGGGATGCGTAAATCCAAAATTTTTTGATTTATCGATCAAATTCTAATTAAATTTAGAAATGTGAAACCAAAAAAAATGGAAAAATTGCAATTTTTGTCTTCGATAGTGTCAAATTTGATGCGAATTCAGCAACAAGGTTTTAAAAATGGAAATTCTGATTTCAAATTCACAATTCAAAATCGATTTTCGGATACTAATTCGATTTCAATTTCAATTTCATGTATATAATAAAAATAATCAATTATATTATATATAATAATACTTCTTAATAATTATATTGTACATATATGTAATGTCCATTTATAATAATTAATAACATTTAATCCATTACATTTACATATATTTTATTTAAACTTATAGTTACATATATATATATATATATATCACAAATTTTGATTAGAAAATATAATTGCAAAGCGAATTTGATAAACTACTGAATTCCAAAATTAATCTGAATCAAATTTGAAATCAGAATTGGTTATTTCAAAAGTGAAATAGGTTGAAATTTTCAATGCCCAATTTATCAAAAACTCCGAATTCAAAATTTCAAATTATCGCTTTTGAATTCGTTGCAACCTCCTGTTGGGACCTAAAACAAGACGGATTTGCATCGTATCCACAAGTTCAACTATTCCTTCCCCCGCTATCCACATCCCTCGTCCTGTCTCTACCTTGCATTGCCCGCTACCCTTATGAATGCCTCCACCTAGCCTCGCTACTATTTTTACTTTTTTATTTAAATTTAATTTTATATATGTATAACTGCATTTCATATTACATAAATATTATTATATTCTATTAGATATTTAATAGTACACATATAATCCTAAGAAAATTAGATATTTAATAGTACATATATAATCCTAAGAATATAAAAGTGCGAATGAGGAAATGAAAAGTGAATTAGGTCCCTCGTTGGCACCATGATTGTGTGGGCAGCATCTTAATTTCACATCAATGATCAATTCAATGCACCGGTGCCTTCGGTGCATTGTGTGACTGGAATTTATTTCTCAATTGTGTTTTGACTATAGTGTCATTCAATGCCAATTGTGCCATTGATTGACTGATTAGATAGGAAAAAGAAGTGTGATTTTTAGTCTTATCTTATCAACATGGTTCTTGAATTTCCCGTTGCAATGTCTGAATTAATTAATCAACATGGTTCTTGAATTAACGTTCGCACTTTTAATATAATACATGGATATAGATGTAAATTAACTTCCAAACCCATTTACTTCTACCTGAAAATATTCCATGTGTACTATTTTTATTGCATTGAAATTTCAAGACAAGTTAAGCTACGTCAAATTACCCGACCGAAGAGTTTAATTACACTAACAAATCAAGGAAAAATACAAAGATGTTGTAAAACTAATAAAATAAGCTACTATAATATCAAGTGAAATATTGGAGAAAGAAGTAGAAAAATGGAGAGTGATATTCTTATATTCCAATAAGATACAAAAGTCCACTCAAAGGGTCTCAATGTACCTCTATATATAGGCACTACAAAAATAAAGGTACATAAATCTTATTAAACATCCACTACTACAATAATATGAAGAAACCTATGAAACGGTTTCTCCACTACATGAATGGATTTATGAATTGTAACCTATATACATAAGTAGCCATAAAATCATGAATTAATCCCCTTGGGAATACAAAGGGACATCCATATTTTTGTTATTTCATAACACTCCCCCTTGGATGTCCATTACACAAAGAATATGCCTCGTTAAAACCTTATTAGGGAAAAACCCAGTGGGACCAAAAACCCTAGTGAAGGAAAAAGAGTACACTATTCTTGTGTAATAATTTCTCCCCCTGATGCAAACGTCATTTGAGATCTTTTAATCGTTGCATTCCAATACTCTTCACCAATTTCTCAAATGTCGCAGTTGGTAATGCCTTGGTAAATAAATCGGCCAGATTATTATCTGATCGGATTTGTTGCACATCAATTTCACCATTCTTTTGCAAATCATGAGTAAAAAAGAATTTTGGTGAAATATGTTTCGTCCTATCTCCTTTAATATATCCTCCTTTCAATTGAGCTATACAAGCTGCATTATCTTCATATATAATATAGTTGGAGGATTTTCTTTTCCGGAGGATAACCCACAATTCTTCCGGATATAGTGGGTCATTGATCTTAACCAAACACATTCTCGACTGGCTTCATGAATTGCTATTATTTCAGCATGATTCGATGAAGTGACGGCTAGTGATTGCTTTGTAGATCGCCAAGAAATGGTTGTGCCTCCATATGTAAATAAATAACCAGTCTGAGACCTTGCTTTATGCGGGTCGGATAAATACCCAGCATCAGCATAACCAACCAATTCAGGTTTGGATTTATTTGAATAAAATAAACCAAGATCTATTGTTCCTTGGAGATAGCGAAAAATATGTTTAATACCATTCCAATGTCTTCTTGTGGGCGAGGAACTAAATCTTGCTAATAAATTTACTGCAAATGATATATCAGGTCTTGTACAATTAGCAAGATACATTAGTGCACCAATTGCACTGAGATATGGTACTTCAGGACCAAGTATCTCTTCATTTTCCTCTCGTGGTCTAAAAGGATCCTTATTAGGATCTAATGATCTGACAACCATTGGGGTACTCAATGTATGTGCTTTGTTCATATAAAATCGCTTTAATACCTTCCGGGTATAAGCAGTTTGGTGGACAAAAATTCCACCTTTCAAATGCTCAATTTGTAAACCAAGGCAGAATTTTGTCTTTCCAAAATCTTTGATCTCAAATTCTTTCTTCAAATATTCAACACTATTTTGAATCTCTTCAGGAGTTCCAATTAAATTTAGATCATCCACATATACCGCAATTATCACAAAATTTGATCCATTTTTCTTGATAAAAACACATGGACATATTGGATCATTGGTATAACCTTCTTTTGTCAGACATTCATTGAGACGGTTATACCACATACGTCCAGATTGTTTGAGCCCATACAGAGACCTTTGTAATTTAATAGAATAAATATTTTTAGGATTTGATTTGCATGCTTCAGGCATGTTGAATCCTTCGGGAATTCTTATATAAATATCATTTTCAAGATTCCCATATAAATATGCAGTAACGACGTCCATTAGACGCATATCTAATTTTTCATGTACTGCAAAACTCATAAGATATCTAAATGTGATAGCATCCACTACAGGTGAATACGTTTCATCATAATCAAATCCAGGCCTTTGTGAAAATCCTTGGGCTACAAGTCTTGCTTTATATCTCACAATTTCATTTTTCTCATTTCTTTTTCTCACAAATACCCATTTATATCCTACTGGCTTTACACCTTCAGGTGTTTGGACTACAGGTTCAAAAACTTTTCTTTTAGCCAGTGAGTCCAATTCAGATTGGATCGCATCTTTTCATTTTGGCCAATCATTTCTACCTCGACATTCATCAACCGATCTAGGCTCATGATCCTCGTCCTCTGCCATAATATCAAGTGCTATATTATATGCGAAAATATTATCAATAATTATTTCTTTTCGGTTCCAACTTTTCCTTGAAGTGACAAAATTTATTGAATTTTCTATAATTTCATTCTCTTCAAGAATTGGCTCTTTAGGAGCGACCTCTTCAGGAGGTTGAATTTTGTCAGTAATTGTTGATTCATCTACTCCTCTTTTCTTTCGAGGACTTTTATCTTTGGAACCAAGAGATCTCCCACGCTTCAGGCGTGCTTTAGACTCATTAGCACTTGTGATTTGTCCTTCAGGGACATCAATTTTAATCGAAGCATTTTCAGCAGGAATATGTGATTTAGTAACTCTTTTGGAGTCATTAAATGCATCCGGTAATTGATTTGCAATTTTTTGCAAATATATAATCCTTTGAATTTCTAATTCACATTCTTTAGTACGAGAATCAAGGAAATTCAATGATATTTTCCAAGTAATTTCCTTTTTCGGTTGATTTTTATCTCCCCCTAATGTCGGAAAATGTGACTCGTCAAAATGACAATCTGCAAATCTCGCAGTAAATAAATCACCTGTTAATGGTTCCATATACTTAATGATTGAAGGTGATTCATATCCGACATATATCCCCAATCTTCTTTGTGGGCTCAATTTACGACGTTGGGGCGGTGCAATTGGAACATACACCGCACAACCAAATATTCGTAAATGAGAAATATTCGGCTCATAACCAAAAGTTAATTGTAGGGGAGAATAAGTATGATAATTTGTCGGCCTAATTCTCACAAGTATTGTTGCATGTAAAATAGCATGTCCCCAAGCAGATGAAGGAAACTTAGACCTCATCAACAATGGTCTAGCAATTAATTGTAGCCGTTTAATAAGTGATTCGGCTAGACCATTTTGTGTGTGAATATAGGCTACAGGATGTTCAACAGTTATTCCAATGGACATACAATAATCGTCAAAAGCATGTGACGAATATTCACCAGCATTATCTAGACGAATTTTCTTTATTGAAAAATCTGGAAATTGTGCTCGCAATTTAATTATTTGAGCAAGCAATCTCGCAAATGCCAAGTTGCAAGTAGATAATAAACATACATGTGACCATCTAGTTGATGCATCAATTAACACCATAAAATATCGAAATGGTCCACATGGTAGATCTACAGGCCCACATATATCACCATGAATTCGTTCTAGAAATGCAGGGGATTCAGTCCCAACTTTAACTTGTGATGGTCTAATAATTAATTTCCTTTGAGAACAAGCAACACAAGAGAATTCATTGGCTTTTAATACTTTTTTATTTTTCAATGAGTGGCCATGTGAATTCTCAATTATTCGTCTCATCATTATAGATCCAGGATGTCCGAGACGATCATGCCAAATTATAAAATCATCGGGATGAGTAGACTTCTGGTCTACTAGGTGATGAATTTCAATTGCACTAATTTGTGCATAATATAACCCAGAAGAAAAAGAAGGTAATTTTTCTACTTCGCATTTTTTCCCATAAATGATACTTGTGATTAATAAAAATTCACCATTTGTCTCAGTCATTGTCTCGATATGATATCCATTTTCGCGGATATCTTTAAAACTCAATAAGTTTCTTCGAGACTTGGGAGAGAATAGTGCATTATTTACAATAATTTTAGTCCCTTCAGGGAGAAATATAGTGGCTCTTCCGGAGCCTTCAATCAATTTTGCACTACCACTAATGGTATTAACATTTGTCTCTCCCATTTTCAAACAAGAAAATTATTTTTTATTTTTCAATATGGTGTGCGTAGTAGCACTATCAATGAGACAAATATCATAATCACCATTATTTAATCCCAAATATTTGACATCCATTTCTTCTTCAGGAAGAAAATTTCAAACAAAAATAAATATTAATAAAGATGCGAAAATAAATATTCAATGGAAAGGAAATTACATGAAAGATATAAAGCATCATAAAATATCTAAATAATCATGAGATATTTGTTGACATCTTCAGGATGTTCAAAAAAATCAGTAACATCGAGGTGTGTCATGTCAGCATCATCACCATCATCATAGTCATTTTTTTTATCAATGAAATTTGTCTCAACACCTTTGTCTTTCTTTTTCAATGATGCTTGATAGAGGTCAACAAGATGTTCGGCCGTACGACAGGTACGAGACCAATGACCTTCCATACCACACCGGTAGCATTTTTCTTCATAAACTTTTTTTTCTCCATTTTTCTGATCGTAGTTATTTTCCCTCTTTTGGAAAACATTTTGTTGCTTGCCACGGTTAAAATTTTCACGGGGCACAAATTTACTACGATCACGTTCACGGCCACGGCCACGTCCGCGGCCTCCTCCACGGCCACCTCTACGGCCACGTCCACGACCTCGACCAGAATTTTGAAATTGGGTCGCATTCGCTTCAGGGAATGGACTTGCACCAGTTAGTCGGGACTCATGATTTTTCAGCAACAATTCATTATTTTGTTCAGCCAAGAGAAGACATGCAATAAGTTCAGAATATTTTTTAAACCCCTTCTCTCGATATTGCTGCTGCAGGAGCATGTTAGAGACATGAAAAGTAGAAAATGTTTTCTCTAACATATCTTCATCAGTGACTTTTTCGCCACATAATGATAATTGAGAAGTGATTCTGAACATAGCTGAATTATATTCGTTGACAGATTTAAAATCTTGCAGCCGTAAGTGAAGCCAATCATATCGGGCTTTTGGAAGAACGACCAACTTCAGGTGGTCGAATCTTTCTTTCAAATCTCGCCAAAGGACAAGAGGATCTTTAACAGTAAGATATTCTGATTTTAATCCTTCATCTAAATGATGACGAAGAAAAATCATAGCTTTGGCACGGTCTTGGTTTGAGGATTCATTTTTTTCCACAATAGTATTACCAAGATCCATTGCCTCAAGATGGATTTCAACATCCAATACCCATGATAAATAATTTTTTCCAGAAATATCAAGAGGTACAAACTCTTGTTTTGTAAGATTAGCCATAAGAAATTGGAATAAGATTTTGACTTAGAAATTTACCTCAAAAGTCACTTGAAGAAATACGGGCAGAATTTCGGCAAAATCTTGTGCTTTACTTTTG
This sequence comes from Coffea eugenioides, assembly GCF_003713205.1. Taxonomy (NCBI): domain Eukaryota; kingdom Viridiplantae; phylum Streptophyta; class Magnoliopsida; order Gentianales; family Rubiaceae; genus Coffea; species Coffea eugenioides. Next base: position 11,877,184 of record NC_040041.1, read on the forward strand.
TTCAAAGTAGCGCCTCCGTTTTCACCTTTTGCTCAAAAGTAGAGTTTTCGTGCTGATAACGTGTTGTAAAACTAATAAAATAAGCTACTATAATATCAAGTGAAATATTGGAGAAAGAAGTAGAAAAATGGAGAGTGATATTCTTATATTCCAATAAGATACAAAAGTCCACTCAAAGGGTCTCAATGTACCTCTATATATAGGCACTACAAAAATAAAGGTACATAAATCTTATTAAACATCCACTACTACAATAATATGAAGAAACCTATGAAACGGTTTCTCCGCAACATGAATGGATTTATGAATTGTAACCTATATACATAAGTAGCCATAAAATCATGAATTAATCCCCTTGGGAATACAAAGGAACATCCACATTTTTGTTATTTCATAACAAAAGAGTTTTTTGCAGAGTAAGAATTAATTGCAACAATTCCCACCAGCATGGGTTTTTCCTCTTGCGAAAGAAAGAAACCAAATCCTTTATGGATATATTGACTCTCTTTTTTTTTTTCAAGGGGAAGCAAGGCTATAAATTTTCCTCGCACCAGCATTCTTTTCCTACCATGTTCTTTTACCAGCCTCCCAAAGCCTCTTCTTTTGTTGATCGTTCTAGCAGTAGATAAGATACTCACAATGAAGGGTTTGCCATTCATAAATTCCATTCACAAATATACCGTGTCAGTAGATGTTGAGCCATCGTTACACAACTTATATTACGACCCAGAATTTTCAAAACCTCAATTCGCCATTACTATCCGTGTTGCCGTCAAGTACAGGTCCGTGGATGAGTCGAATCCCAATACTCTTGATGTCCTATCATGCAAGACAAAAGTCTTGCTCCCATGTCATGAAGTAATAGGCTACAAGGAGCAAATCATCAAAACAAGCATCCTTGATGAGATGTATATTCCCTTCAATTTGGACAAGAATTCAGCGGCCACTCGTATCCTCGATGTTGCATCCTCGATGAAGCAAAAAAAACTCTGGTGATCCCTTCTACAACGTTTTGCCTTTCACTTTGGAGGTCACCAAGACAATTGAATTATCAGACATCAGGTTGGAGTTATTCTTGACTTGGTACAGTGTAAAATCAAGGGCAGATACAAATTTCCTCAGGGACTATAAACGTGCAATTAGCAGGCCGCGGACAATGGAAGAAGAATTGGAAGCAGAACAAGAACGACTTCGAGAAAGTCAAGGAACAGAGGTTGCAGACAAGGATCATGCTACTTGTGCTATTTGCCTGGAAGAGATGGATGTTGGGTACCCGATGAAGTTGCGTTGTTCTCATACATTCCATCAAGACTGCAGATCTGGAAGTGGGGGTTTAAGAGTAGAAGGTGCCCTTTGTGTCGGGTCAGCCTGTTAAGAGCTTTTGCATTGTCTTGTGAATCTCCTCAATCATTATCATAAGCTATTATGGTAATTTTGTCAAAAGAAAAAAAAGAGTAGAGATTCTTTTGCCATATATATTGAGATAAGGAATCTTTGCATTAAGGTTGCTTCTTGTGAGCCAATAAGGTCAAAGAAATTCGGCTAACGACAATTTATAATAGACTTAATCCTGGACTAGTTATTTTATCAGATTATTAATCAAAATTTGGAAAACTAAACTTAGTTAGTACTTTAATCATTTTTCCAAAACAATAGACATGAGTCAAGATTCAAGGATTGATTTTACTTGATCACAAAGTCCTGTGTTTAACCAATATGTCATAGGCAGGACTTTTACTATGCAAAATTACATCTTATGTTATAATAAAAAAAACACAGGGGTAAAGTCTAATTTTTTCTTTTTTTTGGGGAAGGGGGTATGTCTAATAATTACAAGGATATAAGGCCGGGACATAGACTCTTGCTAAGGCTGCAATTACAGATATCAGAACTGCTAGAACAGCAAGGGAAATCCCAGTTACTGGGACAATAGGCGCGAACTTCTTCCTTTCTGCATTTTAGAGGATTACTTGACCTTGCCAAGAGCATTATTTGAGTCAATTGCTCCCTAAGGTTCACAGCACATCAGCACTCTATAATTTGTCAGGTCATGATGATTCATCACAAGAAGTTCCTTAAATTTGCAATTATAGAACCTTAAACTCTATTTTAAGATGATACTTAAGAAGCAACTTCATCAGATGACAAATCCAAAAAAAATTCCTTAAAAATTTGCAGTTGCAGAACCTTAAACTCGGTTTTAAAAGTTAAAACGTATCACATAGTAGGGTTAGTTTGCAAATTCAAGAACAAAATTCAAGAATTTCTGTGCAACTCAAATATAGATCAATAACAGTAGTTAAACAAACAATGTTCATAGCTTTCCTAACTTATGTCACAAATCCAAACAAAATAAAGAATAATACATAAAGAATCCAGAAATCGGAGGAGAGCCTTCCAGATTCAGAGAAACAGAACTGCTCTTAAATTCTCAATTAGCTTTTCTGTTGAATTCCTTCACGTGTGCAAAGAGGGCAAACATTCTTCTTCATTAACCACCTTTTGATGCAGTCGGCATGGTACTCATGCCTGCATTCTAGAGTTCCAATTGTCTCTTCATCCTCATACTCGCACTGGCAAACTACACAAATTTCAGGTTCTTGATCAGCAAGTGTTTGATAATTTCTGGTTTTCAAATGCTCTGAGATGGTTGCTTCTGGCAAACTATAGCTTTTACTAATCCTGTCTTCTGGGACCAATTGTTGCAGGAACTCAACAATTGGGTCATCAGCAGGAATAAAAGTCCTGAAGCTGGCAAGATTTCTTTCCTCATTGACAAACTCCATATCCAATGCACGTAGGGGAGTATGATCTTCTAGTGTAAAGGTCGAGCTAAATCGCAAGTGCATTTCGGATTCTTGATTCTGGTTCTCTAGTGGATAGTTCTCCTCTGCATCCAAATCGAGTAGGGCAGTCTCACTGTCTGGTGTAAAGGTCAACCGGGAGAGGATATTTCGTCCCTGATATCAAATTCTTGAAGCTGGTTCCCAAGTGTGTAGTTCTCCTCCGCATCCAAATCAAGTAAGACGGTCTCATATTCTGGTGCAATGCTAAAACGGGAGAGGAGGTCCTGTCCCTGATCAGATTCTTGAAGATGGCTCTGGGGCCATTGGAGGTTCTGCTCTTGATTAACATAGTAATTGTTATTCTGATTAACATGGCGCTCACAGCCAGCGCCTTTAACTCATCCAACAACACAATGTTTAGAAGGCCCATATTAGATTGGGCCCGGGGGCTGAGATTATGCACTCAACTCAAAATCTATGTTTTCAGAACCGGACCGGGTATCGACTCGTTCAAGTTCAGGGGTCAGGGGTCAATGGGTTTAACCGGATTCAATCGGGGTTGAACCGGATGATGTCATAAATAAAAATTATTTAAAAATTAAAATATTATATGTAAAATACCTAATAACATGTTAATATTAATAAAGATATATTCATATATATTTGATGTTTCAAATATATTTAACAAGAAAATACAAAGAAATTAGAACAGCCAAATAGCAATTTATATTATTTAATGAGTATTAACAAGCTTAGAATTAAAATTATGGATTTAATTAAAAAATAATACCAAATTTTAAGATAATGTTTATAAAGTATGAAATATTTGAGATATATTAATATTTTTTAATAACCTAGGATCAAAATATAATATTAAAAATATTTTGACCTTCAAAAAAAAAAAGAATCTACATACATGCATGGAGAGGGGGCAACAAGAAGATATGGATGTTGTATGAACACGTGCGAGCGAGTTGTGGTCAGGATGTAGCAGCACTGCAGCAGTAATCAACTGTGCATGCATGTCCCATTACAAAAATGGTTGCGTTTTGGGATTTTGGGCTAGGCACATGGAGCCAAGGAGATGCGGGTCCCTCTCTTTCCTTTCCTTGCGTGAGATCTGAGATGCATGGTGGAACCCGGTTCTTATTTTTCCCGGTCAAACCGGGTCAAACCCGGGTTTTGACTTGGTTTGACCGAACTTTTAATTTCCCGGTTTTTAAAGTTAGCTCGGACCGGACAATTGGCCGGTCGGACCGACCGGTCCGGTCCGAGTTTGAAAACAGAGCTCAAAATATTCCAAAGAAAAAGAAATATTTGGCAATTCAGCATATTTGGTTAAGTGAAATTGGCTCTCTCTTTCCTTAATATTTTCCTTTTTCCCTTTTTTTGTATTAATTAACCCGTTAGGTAGACCCTTTTAATAATTAACTCAAGTTTATCGATATCCTGCAATAAGGTTTGACTTGGGTGAATATGTTATTCTGACTATATTATACAGATGAATGTTTCTTGCCCTTTTTTTTGTATAATTTTCATTTTGGTTTGAGCAGTAGAATTACGGGTGCAAGTGAGTAGCTCGGTGCTTGACTTGTGAAAATTTCTACTCGAGCTTGATGACTTGGCTTAATTTGATCTTGTTCGAGTAGTAAATTGAACTGATTTTTAGCTTTAAAATGCTATGTTTGCCTGTCTAATCAAGCTTAATCAAATATTATTTATTATTTAATTTTAGTTTTTATTTTCAGTATTATTTAATTTTTTTATTTGTCAGTTTTTATAATTAATTTTGATTCGACTCGATTACATCCCTATGCAAAATGACATATAATGTCACTGTATGCATATATTACAATGTATTATACAGAGTCTTCAATACCAAATTGACAATTTCATACATCTCTAGATGATTTTTTTTTTCAATTTCAGAATATATGATTAAAAAAAAACTTTAGGAGATTGACCTGGACAGCATTATTGCTGTGTGTGAAAAGAAAAAAAACATAATAGCTGTAGCTCAATGTGGATCTTTCACAGTGGTATCTTCAGTGAATACTTCAGTGACTATGACATGAATCAAGCAAGTAATATAGTTCAAATACTATACACTAACACATCAGTAGTATAAGCTAAGAAAACGCATAAAAATGTTTATCCAACAATGAAGTTCATATTTCATAAAATAGATGAGATGTGAAACTAGAAAAATACCAAAACACAAATTACAATGATATGGCACTTGAAAAAGACGGAAGGCTGGGAGGAATTGGAATGTCAACAATTCCTTCGAGCATCAGAAGAACTTTCTTCATGGATGGACGAAGTGCCGGCTCTTCTTGGATGCACCAAAGAGCTATCTTGATCATTCTTTCCGGTTCTCTCACGTCATCAACCTCCTGATCGCCAACCAATTTGTATAGCTCTCCAGCCTCAAAACACTGATAAGCCCATTCTTCAAGAATTGCTTCATTCTCAGGACTGGTACATTCTACGCTTTTTCGGCAGCATATGATTTCTAATAGCATAATTCCGAAGCTGTAAACATCTGCTTTAACTGTCACAGGCAAGTTCCTGAACCATTCTGGTGCAACATAGCCTCTTGTCCCTCTTACTCCTGTATAAGTTCTGGTTTGATCATGTTTTAATATCTTTGCCATTCCAAAATCAGAAATCTTGGCACACCCATTTTCATTCATGAGTACGTTCTGAGGTTTGATGTCACAATGGATGATTTGTGTCTCACATTCTTCATGTAAGTAAAGAATACCTCTAGCAATCTCACAGGTGATTTTCATTCTTTCGCCCCAACTTGGATGGTTCTCTGGTTTGTGCAGGATTTTTTCCAATGATCCATTGCGCATGTACTCATAAACTAGAAGCCTCTTAGCTCCATCCAGGCAGTATCCAAGTAGCTGGACGAGATTACGATGATGTGTTTTCCCAATCACTGAGATTTCATTCTGAAACTCCCTTTCCCCTTCTGCTAATACTTTCTCAAGTTTCTTCACGGCCACTATCTTCTTGGAATTTGGCAAAATCCCTTTGTACACAGTCCCAAATGCTCCTTTGCCCAACTCTTCTCTGAATTCATTTGTTGCCTGCTCTAGCTCAGCAAAGGTAAAGGCCCTTGAAGCCACATTCTCAACAAATTCGACATTTCCCTTTCCCAGTATTTGTTTATAGCCCCATGCCCGATTTTTCTGAACATAAAATCCAGCAAATACAGAGATCAAGATCCCAAAAACAGTAAGTGCAATCCCAATTATCAGGATATAGACACGGACTTCTTCCTTTCTGTGTTTTACAGGATTACTTTGAATTACACCTTCGTTGTTAGCTGCAGGATTGCCGACCTTGACAAGAGCAACATTCGGGTCAATTGCTCTTCTTCCATATGTCAATGGGAGTTTCTGTTTCATGCATAGTCCATCTTTGAAGAATGCTGCTTCGCAGTTGCAATCTTCAAGACAAGCTTTTGCACAATCATCTTTCGTGCTTGTTTCCATTCTAGAAAATGTGTTAACTTCCCATGCAGTGTGTTCCAAGGACTCAATGGTGTAATTGGCATTTGAATTTGTGAAATTGCAACTATCTGGAACAAAACTACTCTCACAGCCCGAGCTCCAATTGCCTTGATTGACAAACTGAAATCCAGGAAGACATTTGCATTCGACCAAGTCATCGATTTTAGTACAGAAGGCATTGATCCCACAAAGGCCTTTGGGAACACAATCATCAGTTGAAGATTCCCATATGATTGACCAATTGCCCCCCTGATCTATCGAATGTGAATACAATCGGAAAATACCATCCACATCAATCTTCATCAAATAGATCATCTTGTTCTTAGGATGTCCTCCACCAGAAAGATTCTTCACTATATTAACACTTGAATTGATCAAGTACAGATGCCCATCATCCTGGAGATTTAGAGTTATATTTGGACCGTCTCCATTAGTTCCAGATGACCAGTAAGAATTTTCCGCTACATCTGTTGTGCCCACAGGGTACTGTACAAGGTGTCCATCCGTTTGCATCTTCAGACGAAAAATCCCCTTCGAATCATCAGTTTCTGAAGCACTGGATATGAGCTCCTGATCAGCTGCCAATCGCTGACCAGGCAACAAACTATTGGTTGGATGCTCGAAACTCTGCCAAATGATTCTCTTAACAGAATCGTATAAAACAAAATTTCCAGAATCCAACATAGAAGCTGATGAAATAGGTTCAGAAGGATCAACAACAGTTATGTCTTGGCCTTCTGGCTGTTGCAAAATTAGCCTGCCATCCGTAGATAAAATCAGTGAAACGTTGCTCGAAAAGATGGGGCTGTCCCTGTTGGCAGTCCAAACAGCAGTTTTTTGGGGAATTCCAGCAAGAAAAATCCCAACAGCGTAGCCATTGCGTTGCTGATAGAATCCAAGGGCAAATATCCCAGATGGCGACAACCATGATGATGAGTTGCCTGTGGGGGTTAAAGAAGAACCTAAACTAATGTTAAGAGGCCTTTGTTGAGCTGCTATTCTTGAATGGAATGTTGATAAGAGGAAGAAGAACAAGAAAGCAGCCATGTATGGAAATTGGGTGGTGGAAGAGAAGACAACCAGTTCGAAGACAACCAGTTCTTTTTGTTCTTGCTTTTTTTCTTTTTATTATACTGGTTGCATCACACTTGCTTTCTTCATATACGTAAAAGTTACGTAGAAATTTGGCGTTTGCAGCGATTCAGGTCTTCTGAGTAAATTTTGCATGTTTCAGTTCACATTCAGTATATTGTTAGGAAGCTTCCCAATTCTGACATCCACACAACCTCTGTGGTGCAGAAATAACATTTGAAAACTCAATTCCATCTTAATCAAAACTAAGAAAATCTTGGTTGACATGAAAACTCTCACTACAGCTGTTCTGAGAACCCCCGATCTCACGGCGGAAGCAGGAAGCAGGAAATGCATGTGAATGAAATATAAATCCAGACTCATGAGTTACTAAGTTACTTGGATAAAAATAAATCATTTTAATCCTATAATTTTTGTTCGCTCAGAAGTTATTGGGCCAGACCTTGGATTTGAGGAATTATAACCTTACAATATTCAAGGAGTCCTTCAACTCAAGGCATTACAACTCTACTATGTTAGAGGATTCATGAAGAATTTTTTGCCTGTGTTAGAAGGGTAAGAGGAGTCCTTTTAGAATAGTCCTTAGACCTGGGGCATTATGTTCGAGGGGTCAATTCATGAAGAATTTTATGGAGCCTCTGGAAATTTATCAAGTCGGTGTTAGAGGGATCAATTTTCTTATTCCACCAGGACAGTGAAGAAATTTCTATTAACTTCCACCAAGTCTAAAAAGATTAAGTTTATACTCGAGATACTGAAAAATTATAATCTATACAGTTAGATCAAGAGTTTTGCATTTCAATTAATAATTAGTTTGGGTACGAAATAAAAAATTGAATGTAAATTAAGGGTACTAATCAATGCCAAACTTCAAGGATTCAATTGGTGGCACCAACCATACAAGTCTAGGATTAATGTATTGAGATTTTAGAGGTATTTTTCTTTTTTTTTCTTGGTCACTCATAGAGGAAGGGTGAGATTTACGAAATAGGAAGGGCGAAGAGGTGATTAGAACTCAGGTTTTCAAAATTCTAAATTCTGAAACTTCAACTTTTACCTCTGGATCAAAACATATATAAAAACTAAACTATCGATTTTAAATAAAACAATGGTGGGCAACAAAATTTATGAAATCTCTCCCAGAATTTCTTTTTTCCCCCTTTCCGGTGATCCTCGTCCTTGTGGTGCAGCCTGCATCCTTGACTTTTTACAAGAGGACGCAAATAACAGATTAACAAAACATGCCTGGGGAGACTTCCACAAGACTTTTGGTGTTTAGACGGTCCAGCCACGGAATACCTTTCGGCTGTGTTGGAAATGTGTTAATGGTTTGACGGAGAGATGAATATGGAAGCCGCAAATATTGCAAAGACTATTCCTTACATGTTGCTCTCTTTATTGGTAGACTATTCCTTTTAAGATTATTAAGGGGAAAAAACAATTTTTTAAAATTATTTCTAGCAAAGGAAAGGTGGGATTTAAAAAGTAACGAAGCAGCGACGGATGCAGGATTTTGGTTTAGAGGGAGGGGGGAGGGGAATGATCAAACAACGAGTAACAAAAAATTATCAAAACAAATGATGCACTCTAATAAAAAATTAAAGTCTTAAAACCAAAGTTTAATAGGTGATAACTAAACACTAAATGTTTTTAATAAGAAGAGACAACATATAAAGCAAAAGATGAAAATTAGGTCATGGACCAAAATCATATAGACATTAACCCTATAAAAATTAACACAAAAATGTTAAGATACAAATTTTAGAATAAGAACAATTGACAGATTAATAATCATAAAAAATAATCTAAATCACAGATTTAAAATAAGTATATGTGTCCAAATAATGAATGGCTATGAATCAAATTATAAAGGAATTGTAAAGGAAAAAAATTAGACTTGCCTTGAAAAATGGAGTTTTGGGAAGAGTGGATATTTGAAATAAGTTGAACGAATGTGGGAAAAGATATGCATGCTTGTTGGTTTAGGTGTTGGCTTTTGACTAATACATCAAGTCAATCATGCACATATAAATATAATTCTAAATATGATTAAATTTCTTTTTATTTGTCAATTATTTGTTTCCTTACCTTAACTAATGTAAGGGCATACTAAACACATTAAAGTTATAATAATGAAATTATATATATATGTATGTATGTATGTGTGCATGTATATGTATATGTGTGTGTGTATAATAAAACTAGAATGTGCTATTATAAAACAAATTTTTAAAGAGAAATTAATAGGACATAAACATGTTAACTAACCAATAAAAAAAACACTTGTTGAGGGGAGAAAATGATAGAGTTCAAATTTAAATATAATGTACCATATAGAATTTTTGGAAAATTCCTGTGTCCATCATTGCAGGGAGGGATAGGGGAATTTGAACCAGGACTTAAGAATTTTTATCCATAGATAATGTTCAATTATATCTATTGTTCGTGAATCAAACATAAAGCATAAAAAGGGTTGGTTTAGTTGCATACATATAGTTTGAAAGGGTGTTTCTATGCTGTCCATTACTTGGAGAAAAAAAAAAAAAAACAATTTTCAGTTCTCTCCTTTCATCACTAATTAAATTAAGTGCAAAATCGTTCTAGATTATGAGCAACCATGTACTGGACTCAAATGATATTAATATGTACAATTAATTCCATTGTAAGAGTTTTTCATTAATTGATAACTTTTTTCAATATAGGTTAAAAGTTGGATAACAGTTGTAAGATTTTGTGTTTGTTATTGGATGTCTTTCGCCTAATTAAACACTCACTCATTGGTCTCATAGTACATTCTTCCGAATTTTGCCGATAAGTATCTCTTTCTATATAAGTTGAATCACTAGGTTAATTATCCTGCCAAACAATACTACTATTATTTTCCAGAGGCTGCATGCACCAAATTCGTTGAGGAGTGAGGACCAAATTTGGACTCTAATACCAATTCAGTTAATTGTTACTACATCTAAATATTTGCATCTAATTGTTTAGGTACTAAGGCATCTGCAAAAAAACCACCTTTTTTTACATAATACCATGGCAAATAACTTAAATTTTTACCTAATAACAAGTCTATGGGGGATTAGTAATAAGAGTCTGCGAATATTTATGGCAACTATTCAAGTACAAAGTAGAAATATAGAAGTGCTACGTGTAAAAATATTAGTATAGGAAAATGTGTGTCATTTATATATAGGATAAAAAGAGATGTGCTAACTAGAGGCAAAGGAATTTGTGTCTCTTGTTTTTTTTTATTTCAAGTATAAAGTAGAAATATAAAAGTGCTACATGTACAAATATTAGTATAGGAGAACGTGTATTGTAAAAGCACTATATATATTATGCCCTTTTTGTTCTTGCGATTAAGCATCGGTAGTATCATGTAGCACTTTTTATTTCTATTAAAAGTAGAAATATAGAGGTGTTACATGTAAAAATATTAGTACGTACAGGAGTAACTTTTTTTTTTCTACATAAAACCATGGCACTTAAAGTTTTGCTTAACAAGAGGTCTACCAATATTTATGGCAAATATTCAAGTGTAAAGTAGAAATACAGAAGTAAATGATTGACAATCCAACCGCAATGTAAATGACAGGATTTAAAGTCTTAAAAGAGAAAGTGTGTTGCGAAAAAGAAAAAAACTAGAATTACGTGGAACTCAAAAAAGATGTAGGACTGGGAGGATCTGGAATATCAACAGTTCCTTCGAGCATCAGAAGAACTTTCTTCATGGATGGACGAAGAGCTGGCTCATCCTGGATGCACCAGAGAGCTATCTTCATCATTCTTTCCAGTTTTCTCATGTCAACAACCTCCTGATCACCAACCAATTTATGCAGCTCTCCGGCTTTGAAACAATGGTAAGCCCATTCTTCAAGAACAGCTTCATCCTCCGAAAAGCTCCAGTCTAGACTTTTTCGGCAGCATATGATCTCCAACAGCACAATCCCAAAGCTGTAAACGTCTGCTTTTACTGTCACAGGCATCTTCCTGTACCATTCTGGTGCAACATAGCCTTTTGTTCCTCTAAAAGTCGTGTGAGTTCTTGTTTGATCACGCTTTAATAGCTTTGCAAGCCCAAAATCAGAAATCTTGGGACACCTGTTTTCATCCATGAGTATATTCTGAGGTTTAATGTCACAATGGATGATTTGTGTCTCACATTCTTCATGTAAGTAAAGAATACCTCTTGCAATGTCGCGGGCAATTTTAGTTCTTTCGTCCCAACTCGGATGGTTCTCTGGTTTGAGAAGGACATCAGCCAGTGACCCATTGCTCATATACTCATAAACTAGAAGCCTTTCAGCTCCATCAAGGCAGTAGCCGAGCAGCCGGACAAGATTGCGGTGATGTGTTTTCCCAATCACCTTGATTTCATTCTGAAACTCCATTTCGCTTTCTGCTAATACTTTCTCAAGTTTCTTCACAGCCACAACCTTCTCAGAATCTGGCAAAATCCCTTTATATACAGCCCCAGATGCTCCTCTGCCCAACTCTTCTCCGAATTCATTTGTTGCTTGCTCCAATTCAGCAAAAGTAAAGGCCCTTGGAGCCACATTCTCCAGAAATTCAACATTTCTGAGTCGTGATATCTGCTTATAAGCCCATACCTGATTTCTATGAACATAAACTCCAGCAATTACAGATATCAGAACTGCAAGAACAGCAAGGGAAATCCCAATTATGAGGACATAGACACGAACTTCTTCCTTTCTGCATTTTAGAGGATAACTTGGAATTACACCTTCATCTACAGTTGCACGTTTGTGGACCTTGACAAGAGCAATATTTGAGTCAATTGCTCTTTTTCCATATGTCAATGGGAGCTTCTGCTTCTTGCATTGTCCATCTTTGAAGAATGCTGCTTCACAGCTGCAATCTTCGAGACAAACATTTGCACAATCATCTTTCGTGCTTGTGTTCACAATGAAAAAGGTGTCATCTTCCCATACAGTATTTTCCAAGAATTCAATGGTATAGTTGACATTTGAATCAGTGGAATTACAATTTTCTGTAACAAAACATCTCTCACAGCCCAACCTCCAATTTCCTTGATTGACAAACTGAAATCCAGGAGGACATTTGCAATCGACCAAGTTATCAATTTTAGTGCAGAAGCTATTGAACCCACAAAGGCCTTTAGGATCACACTTATCAGTTGAAGATTCCCATATGATCGACCAATTGCCCCCCTCATCTATGGAATGTGAATACAATCGGAAAATACCATCCACATCAATCTTCATCAAATAGATCATCTCGTTCTTAGGATGTCCTCCATCAGAAAGATTCTTCACTAAATTAACACTTGAATTGGTCAAGTACAGATGCCCATCATCCTGGAGATTTAGAGTTATATTTGGACCGTCTCCAAATGTTCCAGATGCCCAATAGGCATTTTCTGGTTTGCTTGCTGCTCCCACAGGGTACTGTACAAGGTTTCCATCTATTTGCATTGCCAGACGAAAAATACCCATCGAATCATCAGTTTCTGAAGCACTGGAGATCAGCTCCTGACCGGGTATCAATTGCTGACGAGGCAATAAACTATTAGTCGGATGCTCGAAACTTTGCCATATGATTTCCTTATCAGAATTGTATAACACAAAATTTCCAGAATCTAACATGGAAGCTGAAGAAATCGGTTCCAAAGGATCAGCAACAGTTATGTCTTGGCCTTCTGGCTGTTGCAAAATGAGCCTGCCATCTGTAGACAAAATCAGCGAAACATTGCTCGAAAAAATGGGGTTGTCCCTGTTGGCAGTCCAAACAGCAGTTTTTTGGGGAATTCCAGCAAGAAAAATCCCAACAGCGTAGCCATTGCGTTGCTGATAGAATCCAAAAGCAAATATTCGGGTTGGCGACAACCATGATGATGAGTTGCCTGTGGGCGTTAGAGAAGAACCTAAGCTAATGTTAAGAGGGCTTTTTTGAGCTGCTATTCCTGAATAGAATGCTGATGATAGAACGAAGAACAAAAAAGCAGCCATGTATGGAAATTGCGAGATGGAATAGAAGAGAAGCAGCTTTTTTCTTGCTCTTCTGTGTATACACTGGTTGCATCACACTTGTTAATGTGTGTGAACTGATAGAAATTTGGCGTGGTTGACCCCTGACGTCTGTGCAACGACTCAGAGTAAAGACTGGGAGAGAGTAAACTTTCTGGACTTCCATTCTACGGATAACCTTCTGGACAGAGTAAAGACTGGGAGAGATTTTCATCCCGAAGTCGCAGAGTCAACAAATTGAAATTTGAATAATTCACTTCCACTGTGATCAAACTTATAATTCACACCTGTCTTTTCAAAATTAAGTAGAAAAAGTTGAGGAATGTTTTAATTCACACCTGTCTTTGAAATTTGACTTGGTCAAATACTCAAAAGTACTACTCAACTGAACATCGTAATACTTTTATTGAAAAAGTCTGAAGTAACAATAGTTACGGTAACGAAACTATTTTTACCTGATAATAGGTAAAAATACTTTTACCGATCATTTGATTACCTGTTGTACTGGTCATCTAAATAAAATAGTACCTAAAATTTTGGTTAGTAAGTTTTACATAAAAAATAGTAAGTTAACTCAATAAATTAGTAACTTTTATGTCTCAAAAAATAAATTTGAATAACTAAGTCTATTACTCTTTTTTTTTGAAGTAAATTACTACTCTATATCCGAAACTTACTTTTTGGAGAGTAAGTTTAGTTCAAGTAATAGTAAGTTTTTATAGATTAATAGTAAATATTGTTGATAGAATAGTAAATTTGGTTAATCATCAAAACTTACTAGTTTGTGGTATAAATTTACTATTTTACTTAAAGAAACTTATATGAAACAAGTATTAGGAAGTTTATTTGAAATAATGCTAAGATTTTTTTTATTAGTAATTGAAGCTTAGTATTATAGTTAGTAATTACTCGTAATGTAAATGTGTGATACACAATTACACGTATCATTTATAAATGTTATATGTTTTAAGCATTTTAAATATACTATGAAAACATTTTTTTTTTTTTTTTTGCATATGGCCTTATAAAATATGAAAGAATAATTTGTCATATTATAAATTTTGAATTATTTTTTAATTTGTGAAAGGTTAGAAAGTTTGGATGACAGTAACAACAAATCTTTCGAGTTATATATAGAATTGCACTTATCTATACATCACAATTTCCATATATTGACACCTATGAATATAATAAAATGGTACACAATTTTCATATATTAATGCCTATGAATTTAATAAAATGGTAAAATCTTAATAAATTTATTTTCTGGGTCACAAGTATAAAAATTAAAGTTGTATTAACATAGCATAATCTTTGAAAATTATTGTAAAATTACCCATATGTTAGGTTCTGTGACTTTCAAACATACTTTGCATCATTTACATTATGGATTTGTATCCATATGTTTTCTATCAAACTCTTTTTTTTATTGGCAAATGGTATGTAAATTATTATAAAATGTCATTTTATAATAATCATAATTTTTTATAAATGAATTTTATGTAAACTGTTAAAATTATGAATTCACAAACGACTAAATCTGACTACTTTATGGCATATATTAGTCTAAATAACTAAAAAATTATTGTAATCATGTGCACATTGATTGTTGAATTGAAATTTCCTTTATTACTAGTACAAGTTCTTCTAATCAAAGCAAAATAAAATCAAATATCTTTGCCTTTTGTATGCAGTAGTTATGCTTAATAGAAAATTATTAACCCATTTTTACAATACATAATTTCTCCTAAAATTAGTAACATTTTCCATGACCTCTAACCTTGTCAATAATACTAACCACCGACATGTAGATAATCTTAAAAGCAAAAGCCATCAATATGACAAAAAAAGAATGTTTTCATGCTGAACGAAAAAAATTACGATTCTATATAGAATCGAAGAAATTCATCATAAATGAGAATGAATTGCAAAGTTATCACATTTCTAATTTCCTATGCATACAGAATTTCACGCAACATTAGTTTAGAAGAACTTTCATTTTTCACACTAAGGAACCAATCCCAGTCTCTACGTCTCTTTTATTTTTTCTTTAACCATTAAATAGAGTCAAAGTTGTTAGCAGTAAAATACTAAATAAATTTAATTCCATTTGAAACTCTAGTTAATTGTATACTAATATTTTACACCACAATCAATTGAGCATCAATTTTCTTTTTTTTTTTAAGTAGCTATTATTTATTTTATTACTTATGTTAACTATTTACATATAAAATAATAGCAATAAAATGCCAATCCTCGGATCAATGGAACTTCAATTATTGTTAATAAAACTAATTTTGCATTGATAAAAATTAGTCTACAGAATGAAAAGTCAATGGCAACAATTGCTAAAATATAGCAATTTTTAATTATGGGAAAATAAACAACTAAGTTCCCAAAATATTTCACTTTTATTGTTTAAAAAATCTCAACTTGTTGACTAAATTCAAAATAATTCTATTGTCAAAAATATTTTTTCTCAAATTAACTTTCATGATTAGATGTGAGATACAAATATGGTAAAATATCTCTCATATGTATGTCATGGATATTTCAGACTTTTAGTAAAAAAAAAATTTTGTTGTTAAAATAACATTGTATCATAGTGTACTAATTATTTTTGGACCATTTTATACGTGAACTAAATTTAATTTAAATTCTATAATAGATTATATATGCACGTGATTTTCATTTATAATTATTGGATCCTATTCTTATGAACAATCTCCCAAGGAAAAAAATCCAGATCATACTGATTTTCTTATATTAATTGTTATACATTTTGTCATTTTTATTATTATATTATTTCTCATTTTGTTTAGGCTTTTACTCTTATTATTTCTTGTGTCTCAGATGTAAATTTATTAAAACTTTATCATCTTATTATATTCATAGGTGTTAAATTATAAAAATTTTGATATATAAACAGGTAATATTCTATATATAACTAGGAAGATTTATTGTTATTGTTATCCAAACTTTCAAACTTTTCAAAAATTGAAAATGATTAAAAACTTATAATATGACAAAATTTTATTACATATTTACAAGAATATGTGAAAAGTCAAACTATTTTTCATAGTATTTTAAAATATATAAATAATTTTTTAAAATTTTACCTATAATCATGTATTATACAGGTATATTATGAGTACTTACTAACTAAGGTACTAAGAATTAATCATTAATAAAGCATTTCAAATAAATTTCCTAATGCTAATTTGAAATATGTTTTAAAGTAAAATAGTACATGTGTCCCATAAATCAGAAGTTTTGATTATTAATCAATTTTACCATGTTATCAGTAAGAATTACTATTTATGTATAAAAACCCACTATTAATTGAATTAAACTTACTCTCTAAAAAGTATGTTTGGGATATAAAATAGTAATTTATTTATTTAAAAAGTAAGTTTAATATTTATTCCGGTTTACCTTTTGAAGTATAAAAGTTACTAATTTATTACTGTTAACTTACTATTTTAGATGGGAAACTTACTTTCTTATTTTTAAGTGTTATCCTATTTAGGTGGATAAGCCTATCAAATAATCAAATGGTCGCTAAAAGTAAATCAAAAATAAATCGAAAATGGTCATATAAGTGTTATCCTATTTATGTCTCAAAAAGTAAATCGAAATAAAAATGAAATTTACTTTTTAAAAAAAATAAATTACTACTTTATATTTGAAACTTACTTTTTAGAGAGTAAGTTTAGTTCAAGTAATAGTAAGTTTTTATAGATTAATAGTAAATCTTTTTGATAGAATAGTAAATTTGGTTAATCATCAAAACTTACTAGTTTGTAGCATAAATTTACTGTTTTACTTAAAGAAACTTATATGAAACAAGTATTAGGGAGTTTATTTAAAATAATGCTAAGATTTTTTTTATTAATGATTTAAACTTAATATTATAGTTAGTAATTGTTGGTAACGTAAATGTATAATACATGATTGTATGTATCCTTCATAAATGTTTTGTGTTTTAAGCATTTTAATAAATGTATGTATCATTTATCAATGTTATGTGTTTTAATAACTTTATTTTCTAGGTCACAAGTATAAAAGTTAAAGTTGTACTAATGTAGCATAATCTTTGAAAATTATAATAAATTTACCCATATATTAAGTTTTGTGAGTTTCAAATATATTTTGTATCATTTACAATATGGATTTATATGCACATTTTTATCAAAATTATTTTTAATTGGCAAATAGCATGTAAATTATTATGAAATGTCATTTTATAATAATCATAACTTTTATAGGTGAATGGTATATAAACTGCTAAAATTGTCAATTAATAAATGAGTAAATCTTACTACTTTGTGGCATATATTGGTCTAATCAACTAAAAAATATTACCTTAATTAAGTGTACGTTGATTGTTGATTTGAAAGTTGCACCCCTGTCACTATTTCATTATTACTACCACAAGTTTTTCTAATCAAAGTAAAACAAAATCAAATATCTATTCCTTTTTATATGCAGTATTTATGTTTAGTAAAAAATTAATAAACCATGATTGCAATTCATAATTTCTAATGAAATTAGTAACATTTTCTAAATAAATTAGAATAATTTGTAAAATATGTTATTTTTTTACCAATATAATCAAAAGAAATTTGCACTCTTAAAAAGCAAATGGGAAGAAAGAACGATGGCATAGGTATAAATGTGAGCAACTATATACATATCACACCATGAGTTTAGGTTTGATTTGTTCAAAACAACGGTAATTTATTCGTTAGTAGATATAAAATGCATATTATTTTTCTGCATATGGAAAATACAATTTCATATATACTAACCATTAACGGAATATGTAGTTTGAACACGATCAATTGAGCTCATATTTCATTTGCTTAGTTATCATTTATTTTGTTACTTAGGTTGAATATTTACATTTGAATAGAGTATTGATATCAGAGCTTCAATTATTCCCAATGACACTAATTTTATGCTGATAAAAGTTGGTCTAGACAATTAAGTGTCAATGACAACAACCGCTAGAATATATTTTTTTACTTTTTTTTTGAAAAATGACAAAAAAAATTACACTTTTTTTGTGAAAATATCAAATTGTTAATTCAATTCAAATTAATTTTATAATAAAAAATATTATTCCTCAAAGTAGTTGCTTAATTCGTATCTATGCCCGTACTAGTGTCGAATGGATAACTAAAATAGGAAATTGTAACAAAAAATAATGTTATAATAAAGGTGCAAATAGGTAGGACTTTTGCTAATTTTAACCCAAAATGATAAAAAAGATAGGCTTTTTTGTAGTGTTGAATTCAAAAATGTTGTGGTTGTGATAGAATTCTTTGTTAAAATTTGAAACGGTTCAGAATTCCAGAGATAAGTGACAAGGTGATTTTTTACTTAAATATGAAAATTTTTTACTTTTAGTATTAGTAAGTTTAATTTAAACAAAAGTAAATTTTGTCAAATAATAAGTAAGTTAAATTACTCAAAGTGTAAATTTATATTTCTGACTAAAACTTATCTTTCAAGCATATACTTACTAGTTTTAATTAAAAACTTACTAAAGTTAATATTAATTAGTTTAATATAATATTTAAAAAGTCGCTAAAAAACTTGATCTGCCACTAAAGGTAATAGAAACCTATAATAGTAGGTTTCCCTAATATCGTTACCATAACTATAGGTACTGTAGCATTGTCCTACTTTATTTCACTCAACAATGAAGCCTCAACTTTCAATTCTAGTTTACCGGAAATTTCTTCTACTAAAAAATAAATTACATATATTCAAATTCAATCGATCGTAGGATGAGAATGGAAAAAATTGTGAATTCCACTACATACAAATAAGAATCTTCAATGGACAAACAATTAAAAACAAGAATTTTCAATGAACAAAAAATTAAAAATGTATTTCTTAAATATAATTAAGTTGAAGTGATTTATGAAAAATATTAAAGATTTTGCTACAGTTTTATAGTTAACAAATAAGATAAAGACAGACAAAGAAATTCGTGTCTCTCGTTGATAGAGTATTTTATGCGATAGGCACTATACTTCTCTAAGGATATTATATGGTCTATTAATATATATTTTCTTATCCTCTAGGTAAAAAAAAAAAAAAAAAAAAGATAAACTTCCATATTTATATTTAAGTCTAAATTTGATAAGTCATTAATATTTGAGACCGGGGATACTATAATTATACTATATGAGCATCACTAAACTTTCGGAGGGGAGTTTTACCCCGCAAAAAAATTTTAGGGGTGGGGGCAAAAACTAGAACCAAAATAGTCCTTAATTTTTGAGGTTCGTAGCACATCAGCACTCTATAATTTCTCAAGTCATGATGACTAATGACTAATCCAAGAAGTTCCTTAAATTTGCAATTATAGAACCTTAAACTCTATTTTAAGATGATATTTGGGAAGCAACTTCATCAGATGACAAATCCAAAAAATTCCTTAAAAATTTGCAATTGCAGAATCTTAAACTCTATTTAATTGCAGAATCTTAAACTCTATTTTAAAAGCTAAAAATAATGGGATTAGTTTGCAAATTCAAGAACAAAATTCAAGAATTTCTGTGCAACTCAAATATAGATCAATAACAGTAGTTAAACAAACAAAGTTCATAGCTTTCCTAACTTATGTCACAAATCCAAACAAAATAAAGAATAATACAAAAAGAATCCAGAAATCGGAGGAGAGCCTCCCAGATTCTGTGAAACAGAATTGCTCTTAAATTCTCAGTTAGCTTTTCTGTAGAATTCCTTCACGTTTGCAAAGAGGGCAAACATTCTTCTTCATTAACCACCTTTTGATGCAATCGGCATGGTACTTATGCCCGCATTCTAGAGCTCCAATTGTCTCCCCATTCTCGTACTCGCACTGGCAAACTACGCAAATTTCAGGTTCTTGATCAGCAAGTGTTTGATAATTTCTGGTTTTCAGATGCTCTGAGACGGTTGTTTCTGGCAAACCACTATTTTTACTAATCCTGTCTTCTGGGACCAATTGTTGCAGGAACTCAACAATTGGGTCATCAGCAGGAATCAAAGTCCTGAAGCGGGCAAGATTTCCATCATCATTGACGAACTCCACATCCAATGCACGTAGGGGAGTATCATCTTTTGGTGCAAAGCTCGAGCTCAATTGTAAGTGAATATTTCGTCCCTGATCAGATTCTTCAAGCTGGTTCTCAAGGGGGTAGTTCTCCTCCGCATCCAAATCAAGTATGACAGTCTCATCTTCTGCTGCAAAGCTAAAACGGGAGAGGAGGTCCGGTCCCTGATCAGATTCTTGAAGATGGCTCCGGGGCCATTGGAGGTTTTGCTCTTGATTAACATAGTAATTGTTATTCTGATCATAGTACATCGCTTCAGCAGGAGGATGACCGTAGTAGTATTGCAGAGGGCTAGGAAGAAAAAAATCTCGAGAATAGTAACCTGGTTGAATGGATTGAGGATAAACTGGGAAGCCATAAGCTGACGGAACAGGGTAAAAAGGAGTCTGATCAGGAGGGGGGAAGAAAACATAGTGTCCGTCGTAAATTCCCATGTTTTCTTGAATCCTTGACGGATAAGTTTGGTAGTCATGATAATGCTGATGAAGAGCAGGTGAATAGAACTGCTGTTGCTGCATTTTTCTTGGAGGGGGTTTTTTTCAAGAATGATACTCTAGTATGAATAATGTGAAGCTAACGTTCTGAACTCTGATTCTTATATAGATTGCAGAATCCAGATCTGGTTAGGACATGGATTTGATTTTAATTTTAACGGAAAAATCGAAATCAATTCGCTTAGGATTAGGAACACAGGTTTTGGAAACTTTCCTTTTTTTTTTCTGATTGCCGTTATAGAAGAAAGCGCGCTTATGAATGGTGCCCACAGCCAACGCCTTTAACTCATCCAACAACACAATGTTAAGAAGGCCCATATGAGATTGGGCCTGGGCTCATATGGGCCTGGGGCTGAGATTATGCACTCAACTCAAAATATTCCAAAGAAAAAGAAATATTTGGCAATTCAGCATATTTGATTAAGTGACGGAAATGATCATTCGTAACGGAATCTTAAAAAATATCCAAATTACCCTTGTTTAAAAATTAAAATGGCTAAGTGACCAAAATATATAAATACAGGTCTTTTTATTTCACTAATTACTACTATTCCAGATATGTCATGGTACGGTATTAGTTGGACTACAAAATCAAACCAAATTCTAGAGCAAGATTTGATAACTAATAGTCAACAAATTGGAGTTCATTTATCAACAACAAATTTTTTTTTCTTCCATTTCAACTCGTTTCAATAATTCTTTTAGTTTCTTTAACAGGTGCAATTGCTGTAGCTCATCAATACACTAACCTTGTATGGTTTTATATTTTACCATATAACCCTCTTATAGTTTAATGCTTTACCATAGAACCCCCCTTATGGTTTTCAAAATATACACATAACCCTCCTGTGGTTAACAAATAATTTTTAACTTTATATAGGGGTATTTTTTATATTTTAGGTGACTCCATTATGGATTGCAAATTCCGTTACTTTGAAACTTTAATTCAAACCATGAGAGGTTATGTATAACTTTTAGAACCATAGGAAGTTATGCACAAAAATACTAAACCACAGGGGAGTAAAGTGTAATTTACCCTTGACGATAATACAACAGTCTAAACAGTTAAAATTCCTTTTCATGAATCTCAAGAGAATGATTTTTTGATTAATTATCACAAAAATTAATACTTACGAGCTCATACAAGATTAAACTAAAGGTGTAGGAAAGATTTATACAAAAGAAAATTGTTTGACAAAGCCTGATGTGAATTTTTTATTTGACAGGAGTTGATACTAAACAGTCAATCCGCAAGGACCACAAGCTTCTCATTTCATGTCCCCAAAATTCACTTCGACTATGATCAAACATATAATTCACTCC
Source organism: Coffea eugenioides (assembly GCF_003713205.1). Taxonomy (NCBI): domain Eukaryota; kingdom Viridiplantae; phylum Streptophyta; class Magnoliopsida; order Gentianales; family Rubiaceae; genus Coffea; species Coffea eugenioides. Next base: position 11,899,526 of record NC_040041.1, read on the forward strand.
TGTTTGGATAGAGTATTATTTCAAATATTATTTGAAATAATTATTGCAACACCTTTTGTAACGTAATGTATCTGAGATAATAAAGTAATTGGAAATATAAAAAGGTGGGTTGGAAAATATGTTTATGATTGTGACGCCCCCGCTTCTCCCAAGGGCGAACCCTAGGGAATCGGCGGGACGCCTGCCTAGCTCGCGCCAGGACTCAAAATTTCAAAACAATAAAACTAGATAAACCCACAAGCGTACTATTCACAATATATCTAACGCCAAAAGAGTTCTATTTACATCTTTAAAAGTATAGAGTCAAACCACTCTAATACATTGTAATAACAACCAGCAGAAGGTAGACCCTAAGGAGGATCCTTATACAAACCACTAAAACAAAAACAAACATCCTACTGTCCGACTTTTACATGCAAATCTAACTATACTAGTGTATGTGCCAAAGGTCCCCGCGTCAGCCCCTGCTAAGGAAAACAACAGAAAAGGGGTAAGCTATATGCTTAGTAAGTAAACAGGGGCAAAAGCGTAAATCTCACATATTAACAATTACACAGTAAGAGTAAAGCAAAAGCAGAAAATAACATCACATAATAAGAATACGGGTGGCTCCAAAGCCAATTCATGTGCCATGTATGATCTCCTGCCGACACTCCGTCGACCACAAATAATAGTTCGTAGAACTCCACTTGTTCCCCCACCGTACACCTTATCACCCTCTCTGGCCAGACACCTCACAAACTTGCTCGAGCGAACGAAATTGAACTTTGTTCACAAGCTCGGGTCACAAACTTGGTCCACATACTCGGTGAACCGGATTCACAAACTTGGTGACCTCAATCAAGGTTGGACTGACTTCGACCAAACCCTAACCGGCTCGAATAGTCCATCTAGGTATTGAGATCGGGCCCCAAACTCACAAACTTCACAAATTATTCAAAAGTCACCCCGAGCCACAAGCTCAAGGGTTTTAGTTCCAAAATTGCTCATATACACAAGCCATGTACAAATATGTGCGCAAGTTAGGGTTTAGGTCGAGTGCGATAAAGTACACCCTCGCCTAGGTACCATCTTCATACATATCGAAACACATAAACAACTAACACACAAGAGCGGCCTGAATACTTGCTCAAAATACAAAAGTGGTACAATAGCAAAATCACTTCGCGCGTGTTCGCTAGTAGTGGGCCCCACCGGCTCCGCCTAGCTCACCACTGTCTGAAATAGAAAATTGTATCACATATTATCACAAACGGCCACTAACATGCCCAAAAAAAACATGCCCAAAACAAGCAAAACGGTAAAATCAGCACGTGCAAGTGCGGAAACGGCAAAATGGGCGCATGCACGCGCGCGGAACGGCAAACGGAAATGGCCAAATCTGCCATCTCAAACCGTTTTGATCAAAAGTTAGGTTAAAAATGTCAGATCAAAGTACATGAGATACCGTTGCGAAGCTAAGAGGAAGGGCTACAATTTTCATGAAGACACCTAAGTCCGGATCTGAACAAAAATAGGTCGAAAGTATGGAAAATCGTTCCAGAAATTCGCACTTTAGAGTGACGGACAGGGTATGTTTCCCGGACCATAACTCCCAGCTCACAAATCTAAATCAGGAAATTCGAAAGGCATTAGAAAGCTGGGATATAAGGCTAAAACTTTGATGTTTTGGCCAAGACCTGAATCCACTCAGAATAGAACGAAAATTGGGTGCCAAAGTACCCGTCAGAACTGTCCAGATTCAAAGGCAGTTCTGACGATCGATCTTGTTTTGGTCATAACGGGAGCTACGGAACTCGGATTTCGACGCACTTTATACCGTTTCGAAACTAAAACCAAGATATACATTTCTTAAGAAGGAATAAACACCCAAATCATACGTTATCAAAACGGACAAAACAGGGCAGAAGCTAAATCCAGAAATGCGACAGAATTCGCAGTTTAGAATAGAGGCGACTATTTTGGCCATAACTCAGGCTACATAGATCCTTTTGACCGGAAATTTTGCAGGTATATTCAGAACTTAAGAGGCTACAATGTTGAAGAAGGACACTCAGTCCAGTTTCGAGTGTAACTAGGTCAAAAATGTAATATACCACACCAGAATCGCAAAAATAGGTTCACAAACCGCATTCTGGTTCAAACATCATAAGTCAGGTTACCTAAGTCCAAACCAAGTGATTCCAAAATCATCCGAAAGCTAAGATACACGGCTACAATTCATCAGAAGACCTCAACAACCAATTCCAAAGTATTCCCTACCAAAATAATCCAATTACAGACGCAATTATCAAATTCGGGTAAAACCAGGACAACAAGAGTAATTCCGTCTTTTCACAAGCTACGCTGCTCCGATTAACCTGAAATTTTGCAGGCACCTCTAAAATATCATTCCCTACAAGTTTTATGTTTTGACCCAAGACTAATTCGGTCTCTAACTATGATGAACAGTGCCGGGCAGAAAGGAGGTAATTCAAACCCTAACTTCCGAAATTTCCGTTCAAATGCGGAAAGTTTCCGCAAATAACTACCACTCACACACCAAGGCTTCATTCTAGATCATTTCCCATTATCATACATGGCCACAACATATAACTCACATGAAATCAGAAAAATCAAGTATAAATAGAAAATGTCATCAATCTCAACCAAAATCATGAAATAACACCTAATCTCACCACTTCAATTCACATAGGTCACTAATTAAGTATTATTGGAAAGACAAGAGTAGTCCCTTAGTCACTCACCTTATAAGACAAGGAAGGAAGCAATTCAACACCTTAGCCTTCCAAACAACTTCACCAATCACTAAGTGAAGGGGTTTTATGGAGTAATTGCAAGATTAAACGGTTGGATTGTTGAATTTGAGCAAGATTAGAGTTAGGAATTTAGAGAGTTTTCTTTTCTTCTTGCAAGAGAGAGAGCCGGCTTCAATAGCTTGGAAATGGAGATGATTTTAATCAAATTTTGTTTTGGTTTATTTAGTCAAATGGAAAAAATGATGAATAGTGGTCAAGGATCAAGACTTAATCTCTTAGTGATACTTGTCACTATAATTAATGCATCTCTATCTCTTTGTTTCCTCTCATAACAATCCAGATAGCAACCTCTAATTATCTCATAACACCCGGTACTTTAAATCCAGTATCCAAAACTTAACCTACTTGGCCGAATTTTTCCTAACTTTCCGTACTAGTGGGTCCCACGTCCGGTATATGTTCTTAATTTCTCAAAAACTAACCGATACTAGAAAAATCATCTAAAACCTATATTTACTCATAAAAATTATCTGGAGAAATTTCTAATAAAGAAAATGTAGAAGAGGCGGGCGATAAATAAAACTCCACTTAAACTTTCTAATAAATTGTAACACTAGAGGTTTGCTAATCCAGAGTTTGCTAATCATTTCAAACTTGCTAAACCTTTGTAAACTAAAACAACTCCTAAACTTACGTATGCCAAAACACACACGAGAACACCGAATATAAATTATAGCTCGAACCTACGAATAATAATACATACATAAACTAGGGTTTTCAATTTTAATCAAGATTAGGGTTTTCTCCTTAGCCCTAAAACCCTAATTTCACCACACCGAATAATGAATAACCCTAATTTCAACTTACGAACGGACTGGGGCCTCACAATCTCCCCCACTTAGGACAATTTCGTCCTCGAAATTAATTCTTTGGTCAAAGCGTACCTTCGAAACCCGCCGAAGGGTCAGTCACCTCTTGTTGACCCATTGAGTATACTCTAGCTGGTCCTTTGGGTCGATTTCCCCCTGCGTTCGTCGGTTTTGTTGTGGTCCCTTCTATTGGTGGTTTGAGTCTTTCCTTCTGCATCTAGGGCACCGGGCAATCAGATGTTCGGTGCTGCCACATTTGAACCATTTTCGTACCGAACTATTTTGACAGCAATTTTCATCGGTGTGATTGCCCCCACAGAAACCACAGATCGGCTTAGTGGCCGTACTTGACCCTCCACGCTGGGTACTTCTCGGGGGCTCTTGCACTACCTGATCTCGCCCAAAGTTGTTCAGAGTTCTTACAGGTTGTGGACCATCTGTGCCTTCACTCATCTTAGCAAGTGGCTCGTTTCGCAAACTCTGTCCAACCGCGGAATCATTCGAGCTAGGTTGCCTCCTTTTCCGGTAATGAAAGGCTTTAACCTGTCCCCTGGCAGTCTCAATCCGCTGTGCTTTTTCTAACGCCTGACTAAATGTGTCCAGCTGTGCGGCCGCTAGTACTTCCTGGATCTCCACATTTAAGCCTTGGGTAAAACGGTGAATTTGCTTTTGCTCTGTTAGTACCAGCTCTGGGGCAAAGCGAGAGAGCTTAGTGAACTGAGTCTCGTACTCTGCCACACTAGATGCCCCTTGACGCAGGCGGATAAAATCATCTTCCCGTTTTTCTTGCACAATGGGAAGTAAATATTTTTCATTAAATTTCCGTGTAAAGTTGATCCAGGTCCAGGGGGTTTGTTCGCGCTCCCACTTGGTTTTAATCACGTTCCACCAGCCTCGAGCGGCCCCTTCAAACGGAAAAACAGCAAAAGATATCTGCCGCTCCTCCGAATACCTAAGCGCGGTAAATATATCTAACATACGGTCCATCCAGGCCTCCGCTAGGTCAGGATTGGGTCCACCTATAAACTTAGGAGGTGCAAACTTTTGGAACCGTTCTAAAGCACAGTCTTCTCCCTCATGATTACCTGGATTATGTCCCGGATTATGTCCAGGATTCCCAGTACTGCTTCCCTGGTCCTGTTGATTTGACATTCGCTCTAGTAGATCGGTCATCCGTTAAATGGCTGTGGCGACTTGATCCGGCCCATTTTCATTATTTCCTTCAGAGCCTCTTCCTGGCTCCCTATCTCTACTTGGACCACCGGAGTCCATCTAGGGGTACAAGTCTATAGATCGGAACATAACATATACTTATTGTCCAAACTATAAGCAAAAGAGGGAACACAAAACTTATGCATAAAAGACATACAAAAGATAAGTTCTAAAATTATACTCAAATATATACATATATTTACAAAGTCACACCAGAAGATTTACAAATTACCCGACCTCCAGTCGGTACAAAACCCAATATACACATAAGCACTGGCTCCAAAAAATCTAGCCAGTCGACCAAATAACAAAAGGGAGTAGTCAGGCCAGTTGTAACAAAAGTAATCCACCAGCTAAACAAAAGTACAAAAGCGACCCTACACGCCTCTCCTAGGGCCCAGGTTCCCAACGGAATCTAACGTGTCCACCTCGCCCATCATCTCTGGACCGGTGGCTCTTGGCGGTGCCTCCGCGGCCATATCTAGTATGACCTCGCAGTCCATCGAAATACTCCGAACCCTCTCCTTCAGCTGCCTCTTCATAGCGAAGAGGTGCTGGTGTGTGTCCTGAAATTGACGGCGTAAAGCGTCCGCCCTATGCATCTCATCTCGGAGACCCCGCTCCAAGTCCCTAATGCGCATCGCCTGCCCGTGGCCAACCTCTCTGGCTTCCTCTAGCTGACTAATCAGGCTGCGTCGCTCATCGTCCACTGCCAGGACGACCTCGTCAGGGTAACTGTGCGTATACCAACACCTACAGGGTCGGTGTGACACCTGACCAAAAGGGGAGTACAAAGTGTAAGGCTCTCCAGGCCTCTGCCGATAACGGATCGCCCACTTACGCAATACTCGATCCTCTGGGCCCCTCGCACTCGGAGGTCTCGGTCCCACGCCACTGGGTCACGCACCACTCGAGCTGCCCGGATACATACCTACAAAACATTACTTCATCAGTTCTCCGGCATTTCAGTTTAAAATATAACATTCATCTTAAAAGAATCAAGTATGCCTAGTGCCTACCGCGTATGTCCCACTTGCCCAAGTCCTCTAACCTAGGCGCTCTGATACCACCTGTGACGCCCCCGTTTCTCCCAAGGGCGAACCCTAGGGTATCAGCGGGACGCCTGCCTAGCTCGCGCCAGGACTCAAAATTTCAAAACAATAAAACTAGATAAACCCACAAGCGTACTATTCACAATATATCTAACGCCAAAAGAGTTCTATTTACATCTTTAAAAGTATCGAGTCAAACCATTCTAATACATTATAATAACAACCAGCAGAAGGTAGACCCTAAGGAGGATCCTTATATAAACCACTAAAACAAAAACAAACATCCTACTGTCCGACTATTACATGCAAATCTAACTATATTAGTGTATGTGCCAAAAGTCCCCGCGTCAGCCCCTGCTAAGGAAAACAACAGAAAAGGGGTAAGCTATATGATTAGTAAATAAACAGGGGCAAAAGCGTAAATCTCACATATAACAATTACACAGTAAGAGTAAAGCAAAAGCAGAAAATAACATCACATAATAAGGATACGGGTGGCTCCAAAGCCAATTCATGTGCCATGTATGATCTCCTGCCGACACTCCGTCGACCACAAATAATGGTCCGTAGAACTCCACTTGTTCCCCCACCGTACACCTTATCACCCTCTCTGGCCAGACACCTGTTAATGCGCAAATTAGGCAGTTTATTTGTTAATATTTTCCCCTTTATTTTGACCAAATGTTGTGATAATTTACTAGATTCTACTTATAATTGAATTTTTGTGTGATTTCTAGGAACTTCAAGTTAATTGAGGCAGAAAAGGAGAAATCGAAGCCTAATTGAGGAAATTCCATTAAGAAAATATTGATACAAGTTTCTTAGTTGATACTAGAAAGCAATCATCCCATTTGATAGGGAATGAAGCAGAAAACTACCAAAAAGGAGGGACTTTATGGAGAATATGGAGACTTCTAAGGGCTTCAAACCTTGGGCCCTTGAATTGGTGGGGGACCACAAAGTTAGTGAAAGATATTTGGTCATTTGGGCTCTTCAAAGAAAGCAACGTAGAGAGACTTGGATGAAGAAGTAATTTTGGAGACTTTGTCCACATGTGTGGGGACCACCGGAGATAGCTTTTAGTCATCTTACTTTTGGCTTTTTAAGAGGAGGACACCTCTAGTTTAGCTTTTTAGTTTAGTTCTAGTTTCCTTTCTCTTGACTGGCCTCTGACACACGCCAGGTGTTCGACAATATTTCCCAACGGGAAAAACATATTTTATTCCTTGCTTTCTAGTAAAAACGCAATGCCTTTGCAATCCATTACTTCGTGTGGTGATTTAATCATGAGGCGTGGCTAAGTTTATCTAGTCAGAGGTTAAATCGAAGCTTTGGTTCGACAAAACTGTGAGATCGAATTTATTTGCCTACGTTCTTTAATTTGCAAGTATTTATATATTTCCTGTTCACTTATGCATATGATTATTTCTTGCAATTAAATACTTGATCACTGTTTAATTGTGTGAGTAATTAACAGCCATCTAAGAGTGCTCAATCCGTAATTGTTGGGTAATTTTAGTGCATGTGGCAAGTGACATGATTCAATTGTAGTAGAAACTTTTGAGTTGTTGTTGTGGAAATATATGATATAGCCTAAATAAACCGAGCATGTGTGTTTGTTGGTTATAATTGGTGGCCAGTCTAATGATTAATGCTGTCAATAGGTTAAATCCTAAGAGCGTGTTTAGGACTGCTTAATTGGCTAGGGCAATAACTACAGAGCTTGTTGTGGTTATCGAATCAAGAAGGTTAGGCAGGTTGTCAGAGCTTGTTGACAACCATAACCAGTTTATTTGTAAATGAAAGATTTTATCTCTGCATCTGTGATCAGTGATTCGAACCATTAGTGGAGATTATACCTTTGACTAGAGATTTTCCTTCCGTTAATTTACTTTATATTTATTGTTATTTATTTTATCTGCGATTGTCTTATTTTTAATTTGAGCAATTAAATTAGACAGTTCCATATCAATTCCCCCCATTTTTATTTAATGTTACATTCATTCAAAATAAATTCCCAAGTCCCTGTGGATTCGACCCTGCTCACTGCTATATTCGAATTTTGTCTTTCACGTAATTAATATACTTTGGTATATCGGATCAAGCAAACTCTGGCACCAGGGTGAAGCTAGTAACCCATTGCACAGCCTAAGTCCCTGCTCCAGTACCATAGTGGACTTAATTCGTGACTTAAGAGTAGGAATTTTATTTTTGCTGGTTTGACACCCACCAAATTTTGGCGCCGTTGCCGGGGACTTGGTGTCAAAATAAATTTATTTTCTTTGAATTTTATTTTCTTTGTTTATTTTTTATTTTTATTTTTATTGTTACTGGTTTATGCCTAGATCTTCTCGTACAGGTGAACTGCAATATAATCCTGAGATAGAGAAGACTGCTCGTGCATTGAGAAAAGCAACAAGAGAACGAGCAGAGGCATCCTCCTCATCTACTGGACATAATTCAGTAGTAGATTTTGTGGATTCATTTAGTGAGACGGAAGAGATAAATAGCACCATGGCTAATGAACGGACATTGAGAGAATTGGCTGCACCAGATTTAAATCAACAGCCTCTGTGCATTACTTATCCTACATTAGAGGTTGCATTTGAGTTAAAATCTGGACTAATCCATTTACTTCCTTCTTTTCATGGCTTACCAGGTGAAGATCCCCACAAGCATCTCAAAGAATTCCATGTGGTTTGCTCGACAATGAAACCTCAGGGAGTCACAGAGGAGCAAATTAAATTAAGAGCCTTTCCATTTTCCTTAGCCGATAAAGCTAAGGATTGGCTCTATTATCTGCCCTCTGGGTCAATATCCACATGGACAGACATGAAGAAGCATTTCCTAGAAAAATTCTTTCCTGCATCCCGAGCTGCAAGCATTAGGAAAGACATCTGTGGAATTCGACAATTCAATGGAGACACTCTACATGAATATTGGGAAAGATTCAAGCAACTATGTGCTAGTTGTCCTCATCATCAAATTCCTGACCAACTCCTCATCCAGTATTTTTATGAGGGTCTGTCCCAAACTGACAGAAGAATTATTGATGCTGCCAGTGGGGGCTCCTTAGTGAATAAAACACCCACGGAGGCAAGAAATTTGATATCGAGTATGGCTGCAAATGCTCAACATTTTGGAGACAGGCAGGATAACACAACTCGTAGAGTCAATGAGGTAAGTAATTCTTCAATAGAGCAAAGATTAGATTGTCTAACTTCTTTGGTTGAAAAGTTAGCTATAGGACAAATGCAGCAATTGAAAACATGTGGAATCTGCTATGGTTCGAGTCATCCAACAGATATGTGCCCCACACTCCAAGATGATTCGACTGAGCAGGCTAATGCAGTTGGATTTCCAGGACCACCTCAGAGGCGGTATGATCCCTATGCAAACACCTATAATCCAGGATGGAGGGATCATCCTAATTTTAATTATGCAGCAAGGCCACCAGGATTTCCACAACAGTCACAATATCAACCTAGACCTCAACTTTCACAGCAACAATCTGCTCCTAAATCAGGTATGTCACTTGAGGATATTGTGAAATCTTTGGCTACTAACACTCAACAATTTCAACAGGAGACGAAAACTAGCATTCATAATTTGGAGAATCAAATGAGCCAGTTAGCTTCCACAGTCAATAGATTGGAGTCCCAATTATCTGGAAAGCTACCTTCGCAGACAATTGTCAACCCCAAGCAAAATGCCAGTGCCATCACATTAAGAAGTGGCAAAGAGTTGCCTGAGCCGAGCAAGAGAATTTCTGAACAAGCAATCGAGGAAGAGCTCGAAAAAGAGGGGAATGTGTCTCAACCTAGGGCCTTGGAACAACCAGATTTTGGAGAAAAATCAACACAAGTGGTTACACCTCCGCCTCCATTTCCTAGTCGACTGGCAAAGTCCAAAAAGCAAGAACAAGAACAGGAGATTTTGGACACTTTTCGAAAAGTTGAGGTAAATATCCCTCTTTTAGATGCAATTAAACAAATTCCTAGATATGCTAATTTTTTGAAAGAGTTATGCACTGGTAAGAAAAAGTTGAAAGGAAACGAGAAAGTGCATATGGGAGAAAATGTCTCGGCAGTTTTGCAGAAAAAATTGCCTCCTAAATGTAAGGATCCCGGTATGTTTACTGTCCCTTGCAAAATAGGTAATATTAAAATTGAAAAAGCTATGTTGGATTTGGGTGCTTCAATAAATGTTATGCCTCGTTCTATTTATAATTTGATGAACGTTGGGCCTTTAAAAGAGACGGGCGTAATAATTCAACTTGCTGATCGATCAAATGCCTATCCTGATGGAGTTTTGGAGGATATTTTAGTGCAAATTGATAATTTGATTTTTCCTACAGATTTTTATGTGCTTGATATGGAGGATGATAATTCTAATTCATCTCCAATGCTGTTAGGGAGACCATTTTTGAAAACTGCTAGAACAAAAATTGATGTTTTCACTGGCACATTGACTATGGAATTTGATGGTGATGTTATTAAATTTAGTATTTATGATGCCATGAAATATCCTGGTGAATCTCATTCAATTTTTGTTATAGATGTAATTGATTCTTTGGCGCAACAAAATTTTGAATTTAATAATGACGATGCGTTGAAGGTTGCTATTTCTACTGGTCTCTGTCAGGGAAATTTGCAAAAAATAAAAGGGAAGTTTGTTTTTCCTTTTGAATTGCAGGAAGTTATTTTTGAATTGAATTCTCTTTGTCCAGAATTTTCCAATGTGTCTTACTTGGAATTACCTTTGTCTCATTCACAGCTTTTGCCATCTATTGTGCAAGCCCCGAAGGTGGAATTAAAGCAGTTACCGGATAATTTAAAGTATGCATTCTTGGGAGATGGAGATACACTCCCAGTAATAATTTCCAGTAAATTGACTGCTTTAGAGGAAGAAAAATTAATTCGGGTGTTAAAGGACCACAAGGAGGCAATAGGATGGACAGTGGCTGACATAAAAGGATTAAGTCCAGCCACTTGCATGCACCGCATCTTGTTAGAAGATGGTGCTAAGCCTTCGAGAGAGGCTCAAAGGAGATTGAACCCACCAATGATGGAGGTAGTGAAGAAAGAAGTTTTAAAACTTCTTGACACAGGTATAATCTATCCTATTTCGGATAGTAAGTGGGTAAGTCCTGTTCAAGTAGTTCCTAAAAAGACAGGAATTACTGTTATTGAAAATCCTAAAGGTGAGTTAATGCCCACTCGAGTTCAAAATGGATGGAGAGTTTGTACCGATTTTAGAAAATTAAATGCATTAACTCGTAAAGATCATTTTCCATTGCCTTTTATTGATCAGATGTTGGAAAGGTTGGCAGGAAAATCTCATTATTGCTGTCTTGATGATTTTTCAGGTTTTCTACAAATTCCAGTGGCGCCTGAAGATCAAGAGAAAATCACATTTACTTGCCCTTTTGGTACATTTGCCTATAGACGAATGCCTTTTGGTCTTTGTAATGCGCCTGCTACATTCCAAAGGTGTATGGTTAGTATATTTTCTGATTATGTGGAGAATATCATAGAAGTGTTTATGGATGATTTTACTGTCTATGGTAATTCTTTTGATGAATGTTTAACTAACCTCACAAAAATTCTTAAAAGGTGCATTGAAACTAATCTTGTCTTAAATTATGAGAAATGCCATTTTATGGTAGACCAAGGCATAATTTTAGGCCATGTGGTATCTGCAAAAGGAATTGAGGTAGATAAGGCTAAGGTAGAAATTATCAAATGTTTACCTTACCCTGCAAGTGTGCGGGAAGTTCGCTCTTTTCTTGGCCATGCAGGTTTTTATAGGCGTTTCATCAAAGATTTTTCAAAGATATCCCATCCTCTATGCAATTTACTTCAAAAGGATGTGGTATTTCATTTTGATGATAATTGCAAGAGTGCATTTGACATGCTCAAGGGATCATTGACTTCAGCACCAGTGGTTCGACCACCAAACTGGAGTCTTCCTTTCGAGATAATGTGTGATGCCAGCAATTTTGCTGTTGGTGCAGTACTCGGCCAGAAAGAGGGCAGAGCTTCTTATGTCATTTATTATGCCTCAAGGACCTTGGATGGTGCCCAGTGCAATTATTCAACTACGGAAAAGGAGCTTTTAGCTATTGTTTTTGCTTTAGAAAAATTCCGTTCACAAACTTGCTCGAGCGAACGAAATTGAGCTTGGTTCACAAGCTCGGGTCACAAACTTGGTCCACATACTCGGTGAACCGGATTCACAAACTTGGTGACCTCAATCCAGGTTGGACTGACTTTGACCAAGCCCTAACCGACTCGAATAGTCCATCTAGGTATTGAGATCGGACCCCAAACTCACAAACTTCACAAAATTATTCAAAAGTCACCCCGAGCCACAAGTTCAAGGGTTTTAGTTTCAAAATTGCTCATATACACAAGCCATGTACAAATATGTGCGCAAGTTAGGGTTTAGGTCGAGTGCGATAAAGTACACTCTCGCCTAGGTACCCTTTTCATACATATCGAAACACATAAGCAACTAACACACAAGAGCGGTCTGAATACTTACTTAAAATATAAAAGTGGTACAAGAGCAAAATCACTTCGCGCGTGTTCGCTAGTAGTGGGCCCCACCGGCTCCGCCTAGCTCACCACTGTCTGAAATAGAAAATTGTATCACATATTATCACAAATGGCCACTAACATGCCCAAAACAAGCAAAACGGCAAAATCAGCACATGCAAGTGCGGAAACGGCAAAATGGGCGCACGCATGCGCGCGGAACGGCAAACGGAAATGGCCAAATCTGCCATCTCAAACCGTTTTGATCAAAAGTTAGGCTAGAAATGTCGGATCAAGATACATGAGGTACCGTTGCGAAGCTAAGAGGAAGGGCTACAATTTTCATGAAGACACCTAAGTCCGGATCTGAACAGAAATAGGTCGAAAGTATGGAAAATCGTTCCAGAAATTCGTACTTTAGAGTGACAGACAGGGTATGTTTGCTGGACCATAACTCCCAGTTCACAAATCCAAATCAGGAAATTCTAAAGGCATTAGAAAGCTGGGACATAAGGCTAAAACTTTGATGTTTTGGCCAAGACCTGAATCCACTCAAAACAGAACGAAAATTGGGTGCCAAAGTACCCGTCAGAACTGTCCAGATTCAAAGGCAGTTCTGACGATCGATCTTGTTTTGGTCATAACGGGAACTACGGAACTCGGATTTTGACGCACTTTATACCGTTTCGAAACTAAAACCAAGATCTATATTTCTTAAGAAGGAATCAACACCCAGATCGTACGTTATCAAAATGGACAAAACAGGGCAGAAGCTAAATCCAGAAATGCGACAGAATTCGCAGTTTAGAATAGAGGCGACTATTTTGGTCATAACTCAGGCTACATAGATCCGTTTGACCGGAAATATTGCAGGTATATTCAGAACTTAAGAGGCTACAATGTTGAAGAAGGCCACTCAGTCCAGTTTCGATTGTAACTAGGTCAAAAATGCAATATACCACACCAGAATCGCAAAAACAGGTTCACAAACTGCATTCTGGTTCAAACATCATAAGTCATGCTACCTAAGTCCAAACCAAGTGATTCCAAAACCATCCGAAAGCTAAGATACATGGCTACAATTCATCAGAAGACCTCAACAATCAATTCCGAAGTATTCCCTACCAAAATAATCCAATTACAGACGCAATTATCAAATTCGGGTAAAACCAGGATAGCAAGGGTAATTCCATCTTTTCACAAGCTACGCTGCTCCGATTAACCTGAAATTTTGCAGGCACCTCTGAAATATCATTCGATACAACTTTTATGTTTTGACCCAAGGCTAATTCGGTCTCTAACTATGATGAACAGTGCCGGGCAGAAAGGAGGTAATTCAAACCCTAACTTCCGAAATTTCCGTTCAAATGCGGAAAGTTTCCGCAAATAACTACCATTCACACACCAAGGCTTCATTCTAGATCATTTCCCATCATCATACATGGCCACAACATATAACTCACATGAAATCAGAAAAATCAAGTATAAATAGAAAATGTCATCAATCTCAACCAAAATCATGAAATAACACCTAATCTCACCACTTCAATTCACATAGGTCACTAATTAAGCATTATTGGAAAGACAAGAGTAGTCCCTTAGTCACTCACCTTATAAGACAAGGAAGGAAGCAATTCAACACCTTAGCCTTCCAAACAACTTCACCAATCACTAAGTGAAGGGGTTTTATGGAGTAATTGCAAGATTAAACGGTTGGATTGTTGAATTTGAGCAAGATTAGAGTTAGGAATTTGGAGAGTTTTCTTTTCTTCTTGCAACAGAGAGAGCCGGCTTCAATAGCTTGGAAATGGAGATGATTTTAATCAAATTTTGTTTTGGTTTATTTAGTCAAATGGAAAAAAGGATGAATAGTGGTCAAGGATCAAGACTTAATCTCTTAGTGACACTTGTCACTATAATTAATGCATCTCTATCTCTTTGTTTCCTCTCACAACAATCCAGATAGCAACCTCTAATTATCTCATAACACCCGGTACTTTAAACCCAATATCCAAAACTTAACCTAGTTGGCAGAATTTTTTCTAACTTTCCGCACTAGTGGATCCCACATCCGGTATATGTTCTTAATTTCTCAAAAACTAACCGATACTAGAAAAATCATCTAAAACCTATATTTACTCATAAAAATTATCTGGGAAAATTTCTAATAAAGAAAATGTAGAAGAGGCGGGCGATAAATAAAACTCCACTTAAGCTTTCTAATAAATTGTAACACTAGAGGTTTGCTAATCCAGAGTTTGCTAACCATTTCAAACTTGCTAAACCTTTGTAAACTAAAACAACTCCTAAACTTACGTATGCCAAAACACACACTAGAACACCGAATATAAATTATAGCTCGAACCTACGAATAATAATACATACATAAACTAGGGTTTTCAATCTTAACCAAGATTAAGGTTTTCTCCTTAGCCCTAAAACCCTAATTTCACCACACCGAATAATGAATAACCCTAATTTCAACTTACGAACGGACTGGGGCCTCACAATGATGCAAGCGAAATATTATGTCAAATAATTCAGCAACCCAAACACAAATATATTATTCTTGGATCTTGAAAAAATTGAGGAATGTTTTAATCAGACTCCTTACATTTGTTTGAATGTCATTCCTTAATTTCATGTTAATATTTCAAACTTGTATGTAGCTTCTAAATCAAATCACCTTTAGCTGAACAATCTTCTATGTATATTATTTTTCTTGTCTGTGCATATTATTAATATTGCACAAAAACTCTAGGACAAATTCAGATACACCAAATTACAAATCAAACTTCTGAGAGGTAAAATACACTGACTGCCAAGCATGCATTCTAAATTAGTGAAAAATGCACGAGTTTTTTTTGAAGAGTAAGATCGAGGTGGTATAATTTTTGAAGAAATATATTTCTGAGAGCTAAAATGCACTAAGGTTGCTTTCTTTAAGCCATTAAGGTCAAAGAAATTTAGCTAATGACAATTTTTAAGACACCTAATCAAGGGAGTAGATTTTATATATATATTTTTTTAAAAAAATAATAATTCTAGCAAAGAACGGGTGGGATTTAAGACGTGGGGAAGGGGTAGGGTTCAGAACCCAAAATCTAATTATTATAATTTGAAACACCAATTTCATTTAATACTTAATTCATTTCTCTAAACCAAAAAAAATAAAGAGAATTAGTATCATTTATCTATAAAATGGACTCAAGTTTCCAGCCAGGGCAAACCTTTCGGCTGTGTTGGAAATCTGTTAATAGTTTGTCTGAGGGATGAATATGGAAGCCGCAAAGCTTACAATGACTACGTGCGCGTGCTTTTGCTCCTTACATGTTGCTCTCTATATTATTGGTAAACTACTTCTTTAAGATTAATAAACTTGACTCGAACTCGGGTTGACCGAGTTCGAGTCGAGTTCGAGCGCCTCGATAAGTTAAACGATTCGAGTTCGAGCATCCAGAAGCATTGCTCGAGTCGAGCCTTATCGAGCTTTTTAATTTTAATTATTTAATATATTATTATTATAAAATTACCCTTATACCCAAAAGAGTTGTTGAATTTACGAAATATTTCAAGTCATATAAAAAATTTTAAAGGACAATAATGTCTTTTCACTCAAAAATTGTCAAGAAAATGAAAATTTCTAACTCGAGCTCGATAAGGCTCGTATTGACTTGAACTCATGCGAGTCGAGTTTGAGTTCTGCAAGCAAGCATCGAGCTCGAGCTCCAATAATACTAACCTTCTTGTATGTCGAGTCGAGCTCGAGTATCGACTCGACTCGATTACATCCCTAAATCAAACCAATTGCTCGACTCGACTCGATTACATCCCTAAATCAAACCAATCAATTATGTACTCGAGCTCGACTCGATTACATCCTTATCTAACCAATCAATTATGGTCAAATGTGATCAAACCAGTCAAATGGGTCAAGACTTATTGGACTATAAGTCCATATCCATAATTTGATCCATATTTATCATTTAAGCCCAAATTTTTTTTTGAAATTCATAAATGTTTTATAAGATTATATATTTAGTGGGCCAACATTTTGGACTTTATAAAACATAAATATCTTATTTAACTTTATTAGGGTTCACTCAAATTAAAGAAACTCTAATTTTCTTAATACAAATATATGCATATTTATTCTTAAACAAGAAAACAAGTCAAAGAATAGTAACCTAAGTCCAAATACAAGAGAATTAAATAGACGTAAAAAGATTGCCTTCTAATTTGCATGACATTCAACATGAAGACGCAACCAAACTATTGGAAAACATTGAGCCAAAACAAGAAAATTTTCCATCCAAGTTGTTTGCACGTGAAACAACTACTGGACTGCATCGTACTTTGTATCCATAAATTTTCTATTAAATAATCTCATGGACTAAACATTGAAACCCATGATGTTTTCTTGTCAATTTTAATCCTTAAGAATAGGAAACCCAAAAGAAAGCCCATGCCTGCCAACTAAAGTTTGACCAAAATAGGACCCACTGAATTCTATTAGAAATGTAGTATAAACCGAGAAGATGCATGGTTTGAGAGTATGGTCATCCTCAGTGTGAGTTTCACATGTGAATTGTGTTGCTGTTTTGTTTCCCTTTTTTTCCACCCAACCTCCCCAACTTTTCCCCTGCCTTGGGACTAACGAGGGATGATTACTCTTTACACTTTTATCAAAAACGAGCATGTAAACGGCGGAGTGCTTATCATGAAAAGCATATACTTGGAAGGGCAATTCCTGATCTCTGGTTTGACTTCCACCTACAGAGAGGCAACTGCATTGTTATTAAAAATGTATATAATGTGCGTGGTTTAGCTAAAGGCCATATTTGGCCGGCAATTCTTTGGAATTTCTTTTTTCGATAGGATAATTAGAATTAAATTCTGCTGGCATGCTTTGTATTAGCAGCAAAGGTCTACTTTGCCTGCACCCTAATAATTCTTTTGATTTCCAAGACTTCTCTTGCCAGCTTTTGGTGCATTCTCTTTCCTACTTTTCATAGATTCTCTTTCCAGCTTTCCATAAACGAGGATGAAAAGCTACATTTTGGTCCTTATACAGCCTTTGGCCTTATTTTGTATCTCTGCGGCATCTTCTTTGCCTCTTGCCCAGCGTTTGTTTGTTTTCTTCCACTCTTTGTTGCTCTTACCTTCCCCTTGCCCATGCTACTGGCTACTTTTATTGGGGTTTCCCTCATCATCAGCGTGGTTCTTGCTGCTATTACTCCACGAATGTACTTGTTATGTTCTTTTTTTACCCCTCTTCTTCACGACTCATATCTTGCTATCATGTGTATTGCAGTCTATTACCTGCCTCGTTAGTTATTTTCCTACTTTGTATTGGTTGCTGCTGTTCGGATGCTCTTCTCAAGATGTAGTTACATTCATCGTCATTTAAGAGAAGGCTATAGAACATGGATTATCAAGCTTCATAAGCAATCATTCACTCAAGGATGGCAAGAGTTTTGCTGCAGCAACATCATCAAGGAAAATTACTTTTTCTTGCTTCGACATTCTGGTAGCCTGATCTTCGACGTCATCCTCTTCTGCGAAGACAAGAAACAAGTATACATGCCATGGACAGATCCTCTGTCTAATATGCTGCATTCACAGCCAGTGGCGGAGCCAGAAAAAAATCTTAGTAGGGGCAAAAATAATATTAAAATTTTTTATTTACTCTTTTTCTAATTTTTTAAGCAAAAAAATAAATATATTTACTAACAAGTACAAATGATACGTATATTTCATGAAAAACATAAAAAGACAAACTCAAAATTATTAATGTAATAATAATTTTATTTTAAAAACAAACTAAACTATTTATAATTGCTCACAACGAATTTTCATATTTTGATAACGGTTTACAACTTTCTCATTTTGAACTTTACGAAATATTTTTTTTTCAATATAAGTAACTGAACTAAATTTTGTGATCCATTCTTTTATATCTTTTTTAAAAAACTCTGGGGCATATTTAAAATTATGTCAAAATTGTATAAATATTATAGAAATTTAAGGGGGCAGTGGGGGTTCGTGCCCCAGTGCCCCCACCTTAAATCCGCCCCTGTTCACAGCCATTCCTTGAGTCAGGACGTTGAGAGTTACCTGCTTTTGTTTTCTATCAACCCATTTGTATTTTTAAATTTTTTTGCCTCATGCAAGTGTCGTTTAATTTCCAGTTGATGAGAAGCAAAAAATGATACGACAGCGAGTATCATCATCAATGAGGCCTGGTGTCATGCAAACCTTAACCGAAGGCGTGTGTTTCTATCAATTCATTGACGAACAGAATTGGCATATCTTTGTAAGTTTTATATACACATTTATTCATTTCTTGCCATCTATATATCGCATCACTCTTAACTTTGTTGCTCAATTTTGTTCATAGTAGCAAGACGCCTTCATTAGACTGGAAACAAAACAATAACTGTTGCAATGTGTGGAAGACAATTTACGGACAATTGGAATATCTTTGTGGCAGAACACCAACTACAGTTTGGAGAAATTTTGGTCTTTGTTCCTGACTCTGTTACTACCTACGCTGTTCTAATCTTTGATAGATATGGTGTAGAAAAACATTTCCCATGGTATGATAGCTTTATGTGTATTCTATCATAAGAGGTGCAGCAACTTAGTTGTAATCCAATGAACATCTTCCCTAAACTTAGGGACTGCTTGGTTAAAGGGTTTGGGAATCAAATAATGGAATGAACCCCTTATTTGTTGTTTGGGTTAAATCTATTGGAATGCAATTTCTGGAATCATTTCTAAAAAATCGGACTTTCACCATTCCTGAGTAAATTGGGAGGTTTTGGACAAAACCCTCAACTTATTCCCGAGCAAAAACATTTATGACGAATCTACCCTCTTTTTTTCATCATTACACGCCACACCTTCTGTTCTTCTTCTTCATCAGATTTTCTACCTCTTCTACTTCACCGATTGGACAACCATAAAGATCAGTGGCTTTCGACTCTCCTTGGACAACGAATTCTAGAGTTGAAGAGTCTTCTACTAGGGTGAATTCCTTGATCCCAGGTCAGTGGATTACAAACTCCCTTGCCTCTGCAATTTTCTTTTCGTATGCAAGCTTTTCTCTTTCTTCTTCTCTGTTTTTCATGCTACTCACTGGGTAGCTAAAAATAAAGAAGAAAAGAAGGGAATCTGATACAATAACACTAACTGGACCAAAATGCTATGCTCTGGACCCATCACCTTCTCACTTTTATTCCACTCACGCTACACAATCAGTCAGTTTTGCAAAAAAGTCTTCCTTCCATGAATTCATATTCTTTTGTCACAAAATCCAATAAGAAATTAATTAAGAAGATTGCTTAGTACTTTACACATTATTTCCGCAACAAATAAACTATTATTGGTGAGAATAATACATGTTTTTAATCAATGTATTTTGTTGTAATACATGTATTTTAATTCACGCACTTCAACAGATACATTATTTTGTTCTTTTTTTTGGTGAGATAAATGTTAATGTCACTAGATTTGTCATTTTTATGTTTTTAATGTGTTTTCTTGGATTACGCATTCAATGGAGGTCAATCAATTCTTGATCTTTTGGTTATTTGATCCGTGAATACTGGTATAGTTTGGGTGGGTTTCTACATGCCCTGTACCTGTTTGTAAAATTGTCTGCCTGAATAGCTTTCAGTTTCATAGTTATTCGTACATTAGGATGCGAAGGGCCTTTGGGATGTCAAATTTCCATATTTAGGAGATCTTGAAATTGTATATGGAAGAGACAGAGCCACTGGAAATGTTGTTGAAGATTTTGCACAAGCTGTCCAAGATATGGAAGATGTCCAAAATTTGGAGGAAGGAGATGAAGGGCTTGATGCTATGTCAAACTCGGATAATGATAAGGTAGAAGAAGATGAAGTAAATTCCATGGAGCAATCAACTCAACCAAACTCAACAAGTACAAGAAATTCCAAGAAACAAAAGAAACAATCACCTCCCATTGCAAATGTGTCAAAAAAAATGAAATCTGCATCAACAACAAGGGGTGATCTTGATGCATCGTTGCAACTTCTCACCAGCAAATTTGGAGATTTCGTGGAGGGAATTCAAGCTAATTTCACAACTATGGCAGCAGCCATGTCAAATGAGGATAAACGTGAGCAATTGGTCTCCGATAGAAGAGATCAAGTTGTTGCTGAGTTAATGAAACTTGCTTTACCGAGTGGAGATGTAATGAATGCAGCCGACATACTTTCGGAGCAGATTTCCAAGCTTCATGTGTTCTACAATCTTCCTGCGGAAATGAAACGACAATATGTAATTAACCTCCTTTATCCTCCATCTACTCGCTAAAGTAAAATTATTGTTAGCTGGAAAGTGATGATTTGATGGCAATTTCTTTTTGTTATGGTGATTGTTAGATGGTTATATGATTAGTCTTTTAGAAATTGTGGATATTGAGTGGCACTCTCGACTGGATTAGACAATTGATTTGTATTTGGTATGGTTAGCTTTTGTGATTTGAGTCTCCTTCTTTTGTTCATATATGTAAGGAGAGATCTATTTCATATCATTATCTAATGTAGGAACCACAAACGACTTGTTAATGGAGTAAATTTTTAAAAAGATAGAGTTTTTAAACTAACTTCTTAAAGGGTGGTAATTTTTGAGTCTCTTCACAAATGGTGAAAAACACATTCAAGAAATGCGTTCTTCCAAATAAAAATGCAACTTTCAAATACGTTATTTTAATTTTCGTAAATTTGTTTAAATATAAAAAATTGGTTAAATAGCGTATTAAATACAAAATCTGCCAATTTTCCATAAAGAACTGGTATCTTATGAGTAATTTCTTTTTTTTTTTTAACTTTCACATATTTAATTTATGTTAAATACAAAACATATTAGTTTTCCTTTGGGCGCTATTTAATCAATTTTTTCCATAAAAAGGTAGTATGTTTCCCATAAAGAGTTGGTACAAAACATACTACAATACCTGTCAATTTCCCTTAAAGAGCTGGTATCTTATGGGCAATTTCTTTTTTTTTTTAACTTTCACATATTTAATTTATGTTAAATACAAAACATACTAGTATTCCTTTGGACGCTATTTAACCAATTTTTCCCATAAAGAGCTGGTATGTTTCCCATAAAGAGTTGCTACAAAACATACTACAAAACCTGTCAGTTTCCCTTAAAGAGCTGGTATCTTATGAGTAATTTCTTTTTTTTTTAACTTTCACATATTTAATTTATGTTAAATACAAAATATACTAGTTTTCCTTTGGGCACTATTTAATCATTTTTTTTCATAAATAGCTGGTATGTTTCCCATAAAGCTGGTACAAAACATATTACAAAACCTGCCAGTTTTTCATAAAGAGCTGGTATCTTATGGGCTATTTAACCAATTTTTCATATTTAAACAAATTTCCAAAACATAAAATAACGTATTTGAAAGTTGCATTTTTATTTGGAAGAACACATTCCTTGGATGCATTTTTCACCCTCTGGGAAGAGACTCAAAAATCGTCACCTTTTGGGTGATTGTTTAAAAACTCTTTTTTTTGGGAATTTACTCCTTGTTAATGCAGCCACTATATTTATTTTCTGGTATTAATTTTTTTATTATTTATGATTTTCTTATGTTTTATCAAAAAGTTAATAACTATTGTAGTTACAATAATGAAGATGTTAATTTGTCGTATGTGTAATTCTTTTGTTTTAGAAGAATTGTTATATCAGGGGTAAATTTGAAATTTAATTGCATTTAATTCCGAAACACTCATCAAACCAAGTATCAGGAATTGGAATGATGCTAATTCCAATGTGTGAACCAAGCTAGATATTGGAATGAAAAGTTTTAATTCCAAAACCAGAGTCTATGATTCCATTTCCATTTTCGATTCCAATCTGTGAAACAAGCTGCCCCTTAGCTTTTCTTATGAACATTTAGTTTGAGGACTCCGTTTATTATTCCTCTATTATCCTATTCTGCGTGTACATCTGTGGTATACAATATACATTCCTAAAAAATGATATGCTTCATAGACGGAGCTTCATTTATAGTTTACACATGCTTGCAAATAAAATATGCACCATATAAGTAGCTTTGTGAGGCTTCATCTGCAGCTTGTAGATAGTTCCAAATGGAATATACGCTATACCACTAACTCGCTCTTATATCTCCAACGTTTTCTCCCCAAGTAGCAGAAAAAGAATTGAGTATGCGCTTTAGATCTAGACATAATAAAGAACATCCTCACTGCATTTTCCTTTAAAAGATGGATACTTTGCACTTAACCTTACAAAAATACTCTCCTAGTGATCATTTGATCCTGGGCATATTTATAATTTACCATCATGCGCGAGCATGGTGATCATCTCCTAGTGAAACCAAAACAATGAACCAATGTGACTGACATCATAGCAATCATGTGAAAAGCTGAAACAGAAGCCGAAATATGAAACACGACCAAAACCTGGAGTTGAAACATGAAGCCATGTATTGGGTACAAAAGTGAACAATCAGCCAATTAAAGTTTGACCAAAGTGGGACCCAATGAATTAGCCAAAGATAACTCTTATTGCATGATCTATTAAACCTTTTCTTCACAAATACCACATGAATTTAATTTGGATTCGTGCGGCAAAAAAAAAATCCGAAAATATTAGATCTAGTAGATCCAATACAAACGACATAGGAGCAGTCATAATTGATAATCTTTAAACCTTAAACTTTCAAAGACTACAAATTATAGATTTAAAACTTAACTATTCAAAATCTGATATTGGTTGCTCTGAAACCACTTGTAGGAGTTTCCAAGATCTCAATATCAGATATTTGAATATAATTTAATATAATCGCGGAAACGTACCTAGATTCATGTTAACAAACTACTACTTGAATTTCTAGAGATTTTGGAGTGGTCTTCCAAGTCAACACGTATTTGCTATTCTCTTGAAAGAAACCTTTAATTTTTCTCTGGTATCTTTCCTAACGATGGATATCAAAAAAGAGTTATTTTGTGGTATTAGAAAATACGACAATAAGAATACGTGTAATTTGGGGATCATTACCCTATTTATAGATAACTTTTCTGTTATCTTTTAGACTCCTATTTCAGACCATCATAAAAAAATAGGAATTACTCTTAAGTCTTTACACATTAAAGGTGTACATCCTATTAGATACATGAAAGCCCAAATCATTATTGATCACTCTAATTGGACTTAATCATATTTGACAGTCTGCAACACATAATTATTCATATATAAGTCCAATATTGGATTAAAGATCCAACACTTATAAGCCCATACCTAATTTCTACGAACATAAACTCCAACAATTACAGATATTAGAACTCCTAGAACAGCAAGGGAAATCCCATAGGGGACATAGACCTGAAATTCTTCCCTTTTGCATTTTAGAAGATTACTTGACCTTGCCAAGAGCAATATTCGAGTCAATTGCTCCTTAAGGTTCATAGCACATCAACACTCTGTAATTTCTCAAGTCATGATGACTCATCTAAGAAGTTTCTTAAATTTACAATTATAGAACCTTAAACTCTATTTTAAGATGATATTTGAGAAGCAACTTCTTCAGAGGACAAATCCAAAAAAATTCCTTAAAAATTTGCAATTGCAAAACCTTAAACTCTATTTTAAAAGTTAAAACGTATCACATAGAAGGATTAGTTTGCAAATTCAAGAACAAAATTCAAGAATTTCTGTGCAACTCAAATATAGATCAATAACAGTAGTTAAACAAAGAAAGTTCATGGCTTTCCTAACTTATGTCACAAATCCAAACAAAATAAAGAATAATACAAAAAGAATCTAGAAATCAAAGGAGAGCCTTCCAGACTCTGAGAAATAGAACTGCTCTTAAATTCTCAATTAGCTTTTCTGTTGAATTCCTTCACGTGTGCAAAAAGGGCAAACATTCTTCTTCATTAACCACCTTTTGATGCAGTCGGCATGGTACTCATGCCTGCATTCTAGAGTTCCAATTATCTCCCCATTCTCGTACTCGCACTGGCAAACTACACAAATTTCAGGTTCTTGATCCGCAAGTGTTTGATAATTTGTGATTTTCAGGTGCTCTGAGATGGTTGCTTCTGGCAAACCACTATTTTTATTAATCCTGTCTTCTGGGACCAATTGTAGTAGGAACTCAATGATTAGGTCATCAGCAGGAATCAAAGTCCTGATGCTGGCAAGATATCCTTCCTCATTGATGAACGCCAAATCCAATGCACGTAGTGGAGGAGTATCATCTGGTGCAAAGCTCGAGCTCAATCGCAAGTGCATTTCAGATTCTTGAAGCTGGTTCTCTAGTGGATAGTTCTCCCCTGCATCCAAATCAAGTATGGTAGTCTCACTGTCTAAGGTAAAGGTCAACCGGGAGAGGTTATCTCGGCCTTGATCAGATTATTGAAGCTTCCCAAGTGGGTAGTTCTCCTCTGCATCCAAATCAAGTATGACAGTCTCATCTTCTGGTGCAAAGCTGAAATGGGAAAGGATGTTTGGTCCCTATTGCTGTATATTAGTTGTCTAGATAATATTAGATATATATTAGTTAGATAAGTACTTAGTTGGCTGGGATTCTGGTATATCTCTAGGAGATTGGATCCTGGTATAATTCTAGGTAAGTTCCTCAATCATAGCAGGATTCTCTTGCGGCTAATTAGGAGGATTCACATGTATATATGTAGGTTCGAATAAAGAGAAGGCAGCAATGTTTCTCAAAGCCTCATTTTTTTTCCCGACATGGTATCAGAGCTATTGTTAGTTTTGTTACTGGGTAATTCATCCCCATTGTCCCGCTGATCAGCTCCGAAGGCTTGCAAATTTGGGCACTTCTTCACTGGTCTCTATCTGATTTCACTAGGCCAATGCGGATATGACTCATCCTTGATACCGTTGACAGCCTTGAAACTTTTGTTGCCGATATTAATCTTGAAGGTGGAACCACAGATATTTCCGCAGAAAGAGCTTGGGCACGCCTTTTCTCCTTCGTTGACTCTTGATAAGCCTTATGAGGGTCAAAATAAGTTCGAACCAGTAGATGCTCAAGCCTTAAGTATCTTTCTGGCTGCTCTTGTTTCATGACACCCATGACCTGGGTTTGCCTTAGAATAGCACGTGCAGTATCCAACTCCCGAAGTTCAATCATTGCCGAAGTTCAATCATTGCTGAAGTTCAATTTGGGCTCATTGTTTTGACGTCAAAGATCCATGGCGTCTTCAAGGGATTCCGGATCAGATGATGGGAAGAAATCCATCTCGCCATTTGCCCTTACGTCAAATGATAATCCAGGAAACCTAATTATTCATACCCAATTGAAAGGCACCAACTATGAAGAGTGGGCGAAAGCAATTCGTATTTCGCTTCGAGTGAAGAAGAAAAATGGGTTTATCGATGGTTCAATTAAACAACCAACCGATGACTCAAATGAGGTAGAAAATTGGTGAACTGTGAACTCCATGATTATCTCATGGATTTTTAATACGATAGAGCCAAGCCTGCGCTCCACGATCTCCTACAGAGAAACGGCCAAAGAGTTGTGGGATGATATCCAGCAACGATTCTCTGTATGCAATGGAGCGAGGGTTCATCAATTAAAAACTGAAGTTTCAAAGTGCAAACAAAACGGTGATACCGTTATGGGCTATTACGGTAGACTCAAAAAGATCTGGGATGATCTGAATGATCACGATCCGATGCCAGTGTGCACTTGTCATGGTTGTACGTGCAATCTCAATGCACGGCTGGAAAGGCGCAATGAAAAGGAGAAAGTTCATCAGTTTCTCATGGGACTCGATGACACTCTTTACAGCACCATTAGATCCACCATAATGGCAACTGATCCCCTACCTAACATGTATCGAGTGTACTCGCAGGTGACGGAACAGGAGCAGGTTTGCTCTATGACGCAAAATCCCGCTTCTGAGAAGACGGATCCGGTCAGTTTTACAGTCAAGGCACCAGTTGCAGACGGATCGCGCAATTCAGGAGGAACTCGACTAGAGGACAGACCTCTATGTTCTTATTGCCAAAAATCAGGACACACCATTGACACTTGCTATAGGTTACACGGATTTCCTGCTGGGCGAGGAGCAGATACGACTGGCCGTGGTAGAGGAAAAGGCGGACGACCAGGTCGCGGTAGGGGTGGCACGGCAAATGCAACTGCTGTGCAGACCGCAAACACTACCGCGTCGTCGATGCATGTTCCTGGAGATGCAGATAAGGTGGGGCTGGAAAATCTTAGTGCAGAAGATTGGTTGACATTGAAGTCGCTCTTGAGCACACACAAATCAACGTCGAGCCATCGTTTGTCTGGTAAGGCGAATTTACAATGGCTTTTTGATACCGGCGTTTCACATCATATGACTGGAGTCGTTGAGTCTTTTAGCGAAGTATGGAATATTTCTCCTTGTCCTGTGAAGTTGCCTAATGGCGAACAGGTTATGGCTACAAAGGAAGGAACCGTTATTTTGGGATCCTTGTGTCTCAAGAATATCTTATTTATACCTGACTTAGACTGCAATATGATCTCGGTGTCAAAGTTGGCTCGAGACAAGACTCTTATATTAAAGTTTACTGATTGTCTATGTGTTGTACAGGACCGTACTTCGAGGATGCTGATTGGAGCGGGTGAAGAGCGAGAAGGGCTGTATGTTGTGAGGGAAGTACTTTCTGCTCGAGCAAATAAGGTGGACGGCACCGTAAGTGCGGAGGTTTGGCACCAAAGACTAGGACACCCCTCCAAGCGCATTGTGGAATCCCTTTCTTCTATGATCGGTGGTATTAAGTTTGGGTCAGATTTAGGTTATTGTGATGTCTGTTTGCGGGCAAAACATACTCGAACTCTTTTGTTTCTAGTGAAAATAAGGCAACTGAAATTTTTGAGTTGATACATTGTGATTTATGGGGTCCATATCGTGAAGTGTCTCTTTGCGGTTCTAAATATTTTCTAACTATTGTGGATGATCACTCACGTGCTGTTTGGATCTTCTTGATAAAGGAAAAGCACGAGGTACCTAAGATCCTTAAAAAAATTTTGGCCTTCACTGAACGTCAATTTAATAGAAAGGTCAAAATTGTTCGTAGTGACAATGGCAAAGAATTTATATGTTTAACCAGTTACTTGAAAGATCTTGGAATCATTCATCAAATGTCTATCGTGGACACTCCTCAGCAAAATGGGCGTGTTGAACGTAAACATAGACACATCCTTAATATGGGAAGGGCGCTTCGTTTTCAAT
Organism: Coffea eugenioides; assembly: GCF_003713205.1. Taxonomy (NCBI): domain Eukaryota; kingdom Viridiplantae; phylum Streptophyta; class Magnoliopsida; order Gentianales; family Rubiaceae; genus Coffea; species Coffea eugenioides. Next base: position 11,927,223 of record NC_040041.1, read on the forward strand.
CTTGTTTGCCTATCAGATTTTGGGGTGAATGTATTTTGACTGCAGGCTATTTGATTAATCGAACTCCCACACCACTTCTGGGTGGAAAAACACCTTTTGAAGTATTGTTTGGTAAAGCACCATCTCTTAATAATTTGCGGGTTTTCGGTTGTCTCTGCTATGCACATAGTCTTAATCGCGACAGAGATAAATTCACCAGTCAAAGTTGTAAATGTGTATTCGTTGGATACCCTTATGCAAAGAAGGGGTGGAGGTTATATGATTTAGATACTGGCGTCCTGTTTGAGTCACGGGATGTGATATTCGTTGAGTCTGAGTTTCCTTTCTTTACGGAGACTGTGGATCAAGATGTCTACAATGCAACTTCAGCTCCACATCCTTCTGGTAATTTGGAAGAGGAAGCACACTGGCTCTTACCTTCTACCGACCGCGAGGGACACAGGGGCTCATCTACCCCGCATCCTGAGAGGGTGCTTGAGGACATTGATGGGCACGACAATGGGAACCGAGGTGATACTACTGAGTCAGAGGTTGTGCTTGGCCGCGGACAACAGCAACGATATCCTTCTGTTCGGCTTCAAGATTATGTCACACATACAGCTCGCCTCAGCCCGTCACCTGCTCACTCATCCTCAACGGCGGCGTCCGCAGGTACACCATATCCTATCTCTCACTATGTCACTTGTGATCAATTCTCCTTGCCGCATCGCCGTTTCTTGGCAGCTATAACTGCAGGACGTGAGCCTTCCAGTTATTCAGAGGCCGTTCATTCTCAATGTTGGCGTGATGCAATGAAAGAAGAGATAAAGACGTTGGAAGCAAATGGTACATGGACCATTGAAGAGTTGCCTAAGGGGAAGAAAGCGTTAGGCAGCAAATGGGTCTACCGCATCAAGTATCATGCAGACGGGTCCATTGAACGTTATAAAGCTCGCTTGGTGGTTTTTGGCAATCATCAAGTCGAAGGTATTGACTACACAGAAACCTTCCCGCCGACGGCCAAGATGGTAACAGTTCGCACCTTCCTCGCAGTGGCAGCAGCAAAGCACTGGGAATTACATCAAATGGATGTACACAATGCTTTCCTTCATGGTGAGCTTGACGAAGAAGTGTACATGCGCTTCCCTCCAGGATTTGCGGCGTCAGGTCACAATCAAATGTGTCGTCTGCGCAAGTCTCTCTATGGTTTACGCCAAGCCCCACGGTGTTGGTTTGCCAAGTTGGCAGCGGCCCTTACTCGCTACGATTTTGTTCAGTCTTCCTCCGACTATTCTTTGTTCACTTACCAGCAAGATGATGTGCACTTATCCATTCTAGTTTATGTTGATGACATGATGATTGGGGGTAACGATTCGGCGGCTATACAACGTTTCAAACGTTACTTAAGCCACTGTTTCATATGAAGGATCTTGGTACGCTCAAATATTTTTTAGGTCTTGAAGTTGCTCGAAATTCTACTGGCATTGTTCTCAGTCAACGTAAGTATGCGTTGGATATTATTTCTGAGATGGGACTTTTGGGATCCAAGCCAGCTGGCACTCCTATAGAGCAAAATCATCGTCTGGGATTTAATGAGGGTGTCGATATGAAATTTCTTGCACAGTATCGCAGGCTAGTTGGCCGTCTTATATATTTGACTATCACACATCCCGAATTATCCTATTGTGTTCATATCTTGGCTCAATTCATGCAGCAGCCGAAGGAGGCGCATTGGGACGCAGCTCTTCGAGTGGTTCGCTATCTAAAGTCCAATCCGGGTCAGGGTATATTGCTCAAATCCTCCTCTGATTTACGCCTAACAGCCTATTGTGATGCTGATTGACTGCATACTTTGTGTTCCTTGGTGATTCTCCGATTTCGTGGAAAACTAAGAAGCAACCAACGGTATCTCGTTCCTCTGCAGAGGCTGAGTACCGCGCTTTACCCGTCACCACATGTGAATTGAAATGGTTGCGCGGGTTGCTCTTTACTCTTGGTGTTCACCATCCTACTCCTGTGCGTATCTATAGTGATAGTCAATCTGCATTACACATCGCTCAGAATCCCGTTTTTCATGAACGCACTAAGCATATTGAGGTTGACTGTCATTTCGTTCGTGATGAGATTTGTCGCGGTACCATTCATCCGGCCTATGTTCCGACTACTCATCAATTGGCTGATATTCTTACCAAAGCCCTGGGCAAGCATCAGTTCGTTCAATTACTTGCCAAGTTGGGCATTTCGAATCTTCATGCTCCACCTTGAGGGGGGGTATTGCTGTATATTAGTTGTCTAGATAATATTAGATATGTATTAGTTAGATAAGTACTTAGTTGGCTGGGATTCTGGTATATCTCTAAGAGATTGGATCCTGGTATAATTCTAGGTAAGTTCCTCAATCATAGCAGGATTCTCTTGCGGCTAATTAGGAGGATTCGCATGTATATATGTAGGTTCGAATAAAGAGAAGGCAGCAATGTTTCTCAAAGCCTCATTTTTTTTCCCGACAGTCCCTGATCAGATTCTTGAAGATGGTCTGGGGCCATTGGAGGTTCTGTTCTTGATTAAGATAGTAATTATTATTCTGATCATAGTATATCGGTTCAGCAGGATGACCGTAGTAGTATTGCAGAGGACTAGGAAGAAAAAAATCTCGAGAATCATAGCCTAGTTGAATGAATTGAGGATAAACTGGGAAGCCATAAGCTGACGGAACAGGGTAAAAAGGAGTCTGATCAGGCAGGGGGAGGAAAGCACAGTGTTCAGTGTAAATTCCCATGTTTTCTTGAATCCTTTGCGGATAAGTTTGGTAGTGATGATAATGCTGATGAAGAGCAGATGAATAGAAATGCTGTTGCTGCATTTTTGTTGGAGAGATTTTTTCAAAAATGATACCCCTAGTATGAACAATGTGAAGCTCACGTTATGAACTCTAATTCTTATATAGGAGTTGCAGAATCTAGATCTGGTTAGGACATGGATTTGATTTGAATTTTAGCGGAAAAGTCAAAATCAATTCGTTTAGGAACGCAGGTTTTGGAAACTTTCCTTTTTTTCTGATTGCCATCAAAGAAGAAAGCAAGCATATGAATTGCGCTCACAGCCAACCCTTTTAACTCATCCAACAACACAATGTTAAGAAGGCCAAGATTAGATTGGGCCTCAGGCTGTGATTATGCACTCAATCTCAAAATATTCCAAAGAAAAAGAAGTATTTGGCAATTCAGCATATTTGATTAAGTGAAGGAAATGATCATTAGTAACGAAACCTTAAAAATATCAAAATTACCATCGTTTAAAAATTAAAATGGCTGAGGTGACCAAAATATATAAATACAGGTCTTTTATTTTATTAATTATTACTATTCCAGATATGTAATGGTACGGTATTCTTTGGACTACAAAATCAAACCAAATTCTAGAGCAAGATTTGATAACTAATAGTCAACAAATTAGAGTTCATTTATCAACAGCAGATTTTTTTTTCTTTAATTGACTCTTTGTGTTTCCTTAATTTTTTTTTCTTTTTCCCCTTTTTGTATTAATTAACCCGTTGGGTAGACCATTTTATTAATTAGCTCAAGTTTATTGAAATCCTATAATAAGGTTTGACTTGGGTCAATATATTATTCTAACTATATTATACTGATGAATGCTTCATGCCCTTTTTTCATATTATTTTCACTTTGGTTTGAGCAGTAGAATTATCGGTGCAAGTGAGTAGCTCGATGCTTGACTTGTGAAAATTTCGACTCAAGCTTGATGACTTGGCTCAATTTGATCTTGTTCAAGTAGTAAATCGAATCGAGTTTTAGATTTAAAATGTTTGTTTGCATGTCTAATCAAGCCTAATCAAATATTACTTGTTATTTAATTTTAGTTTTTATTTTCAGTATTATTTAATTTTTTATTTGTTAGTTTTTATACTCAATTTTGACTCGACTTGATTACATTCCTATGCAAAATGACGTGTAATGTCATTGTAAGGATGTATTACAGTATATTATATAGTGCCTTCAATACCAAATTGACAATTTCATATATCTCTAGATGATTTTTTTCAATTTCAAAATATATGATTAAAAAAAGACTTTAGGAAATTGACCTAGACAATACAAAATTTTCAATAGTTGTCGAATACTTTGCCTTTCAGCAATGAAGAAATTAAGCTCCATCAAATTTAGCATGCCCAGTCAATTTGGGCTTCGTGGACTTAGTTGTCTACAACATAATTGCTGTGGTTCAATGTGGATCTTTCACAGTGGTTTCCACTTGAATCTTCGGTGGATACTTCGGTGACTATGACATGAATCAAGCAAGTAATATAGTGTCAAATACTATGCACTAACACATCAGCAGAATAAGCTAAGAAAACACATAAATATTTATCCAACAATGAAGTTCATATTTCATAAAATAGATGAGATGTGAAACTAGAAAAATACCAAAACAACAAATTACAATTATAAGGCACTTGAAAAAGATGGAAGGCTGGGAGGAATTGGAATGTCACCAGTTCCTTCGAGCATCAATAGAACTTTCTTCATGGATGGACGAAGTGCCGGCTCTTCTTGGATGCACCAAAGAGCTATCTTGATCATTCTTTCCAGTTCTCTCACGTCATCAACCTCCTCATCACCAACCAATTTATATAGCTCTCCAGCCTCAAAACACTGATTAGCCCATTCTTCAAGAATTGCTTCATTCTCAGGACTGGTACAGTCTACGCTTTTTCGGCAGCATATGATTTCTAACAGCATAATTCCGAAGCTGTAAACATCTGCTTTAACTGTCACAGGCAAGTTCCTGAACCATTCTGGTGCAACATAGCCTCTTGTTCCTCTTACTCCTGTATAAGTTCTGGTTTGATCATTTTTCAACAGCTTTGCCAATCCAAAATCAGAAATATTGGCACATCTGCTTTCATCCATGAGTACATTCTGAGGTTTGATGTCACAGTGGATGATTTGTGTCTCACATTCTTCATGTAAGTAAAGAATACCTCTAGCAATGTCACAGGCAATTTTCATTCTTTCGTCCCAGCTTGGATGATTCTCTGGTTTGTGCAGGATTTTTTCCAACGATCCATTGCGCATGTACTCATAAACTAGAAGCCTCTTAGCTCCATCAAGGCAGTATCCAAGTAGCTGGACGAGATTACGATGATGCGTTTTCCCAATCACTGAGATTTCGTTCTGAAACTCCCTTTCCCCTTCTGCTAATCCTTTCTCAAGTTTCTTCACGGCCACAATCTTCTTGGAATTTGGCAAAATCCCTTTGTACACAGTCCCAAATGCTCCTTTGCCCAACTCTTCTCTGAATTCATTTGTTGCCTGCTCCAGCTCAGCAAAGGTAAAGGCCCTTGGAGCCACATTCTCAACAAATTCGACATTTCCCTTTCCCAGTATTTGTTTATGGGCCCCTGCCCGATTTTTCTGAACATAAAGTCCAGCAAATACAGATATCAGAACTGCAAGAACAGCAAGGGAAATCCCAATTATTAGGACATAGACACGAACTTCTTCCTTTCTGCATTTTAGAGGATTACTTGGAATTACACCTTCATCTATAGTTGCACGTTTGTGGACCTTGACAAGAGCAATATTCGAGTCAGTTTCTCTTTTTCCATATGTCAATGGGAGCTTCTGCTTCTTGCATTGTCCATCTTTGAAGAATGCTGCTTCGCAGTTGCAATCTTCCAGACAAACCTTTGCACAATCATCTTTCGTGCTTGTGTTCACAATGGAAAAGGTGTAATCTGCCCATACAGTATTTTCCAAGAATTCAATGGTATAGTTGACATTTGAATCCGTGGAATTACAACTATCTGTAACAAAACTTCTCTCACAGCCCAACCTCCAATTTCCTTGATTGACAAACTGAAATCCAGGAAGACATTTGCAATCGACCAAGTTATCAATTTTAGTGCAGAAGCTATTGAACCCACAAAGGCCTTTAGGATCACACTTATCAGTTGAAGATTCCCATATGATAGACCAATTGCCCCCCTGATCTATCGAATGTGAATACAATCGGAAAATACCATCCACATCAATCTTCATCAAATAGATCATCTCGTTCTTAGGATGTCCTCCATCAGAAAGATTCTTCACTATATTAACACTTGAATTGATGAAGTAGAGATGTCCATCATCCTCGAGATTTAGAGTTACATTTGGACCGTCTCCATATGTTTCAGATACCCAATAGGCATTTTCCGGTCCGTTTGCTGCTCCCACTGGGTACTGTACAAGGTTTCCATCTGTTTGCATTACAAGACGAAAAATTCCTTTTGAATCATCAGTTTCTGAAGCACTGGAGATCAGCTCCTGACCGGGTATCAATTGCTGACGAGGCAATAAACTATTAGTCGGATGCTCGAAACTTTGCCATATGATTTCCTTATCAGAATTGTATAACACAAAATTTCCAGAATCTAACATGGAAGCTGAAGAAATCGGTTCCAAAGGATCAGCAACAGTTATGTCTTGACCTTCTGGCTGTTGCAAAATGAGCCTGCCATCTGTAGACAAAATCAGCGAAACATTGCTCGAAAAAATGGGGTTATCCCTGTTGGCAGTCCAAACTGCAGTCTTTTCAGGAATTCCAGCAAGAAAAATCCCCACAGCATAGCCATTGCGTTGCTGATAGAATCCAAAAGCAAATATTCCAGATGGCGACAACCATGATGATGAGTTGCCTGTGGGCGTTAGAGAAGAACCTAAGCTAATGTTAAGAGGGCTGTTTTGAGCTGCTATTCCTGAATAGAATGCTGATGATAGGACGAAGAACAAAAAAGCAGCCATGTATGGAAATTGGAGATGCAATAGAAGAGAAGCCGGTTCTCTCTTGCTTTTCTGTGTATCCTACTTGCTTTCTTAGTATAAATATAAGACTTGCGTCGAGATTTGGCATGGTTGACTCCTCAAGTCTTTGCAACAACTCAGGTCTTCCGAGGGAAAAATTTGTATTGGCAGTTCTACAGCAGCAATAAATGTTTCTGTTGACAATTGACAATTTCAACTACCATTGACAATTTCAACTACCATTTGTACTGAAATTCTATAGAGCACTTACCATGCAGAGTAAAGACTGGGGGATCTTCCTTCAATAATGTCCACAGAAATCCTAGTTTTGATGGACTAATCGTCTTTCAGATTTTACTGGATCTTACGAAAATTCTTACAAATTGCTCGTCAACGGAGCCATGTATGGAAATTGCGAGATTGAATAGAAGAGAAGCAGCTTTTTTCTTGCTCTTCTGTGTATACACTGGTTGCATCACACTTGTTAATGTGTGTGTGAACTGATAGAAATTTGGCGTGGTTGACCCCTGACGTCTGTGCAACGACTCAGATCTTCCATTTGTACAGAGTAAACTTTCTGGACTTCCATTCTACGGATAACCTTCTGGACAGGGTAAAGACTGTGATCAAACTTATAATTCACACCTGTCTTTTCAAAATTAAGTTGAAAAAGTATTGGAATTCTTGAATGTTGAAAAAATTGAGGAAAGTTTTAATCATACTCTTTAAATTGACCTGGTCAAATACTCAAAAGTACTACTCAACTGAACATCTGTAATACTTTATTTCACTCAACAATGAAGCCTCAACTTTCAATTCTTGTTTACAGGAAATTTCTTCTACTAAAAAATAAATTACATATATTCAAATTCAATCGATCGTAGGATGAGAATGGAAAAAATTGTGAATTCCACTACATACAAATAAGAATCGTCAATGGACAAACAATTAAAAATAAGAATTTTCAATGAACCAATAACTAAAAAATTAAAAAGATGATATTTATCTCAAATAAGCCCTAAAATGTATTTCTAAATATTATTAAGTTGAAGTGATTTATGAAAAATATTAAAGATTTTGCTGCATTGTATAGTTAACAAATAAGATAAAGAGAGAGATGCTAACCAGAGACAAAGAAATTCGTGTCTCTCGTTGATAGAGTTTTTTATTTGATAGGCACTATACTTCTCTAAGGACAGTATATAGTATGATAATATATATTTTCTTATCCTCTAGGTAAAAAGAAAAAAAAGAAGATAAACTTCTATATTTATATTTAAGTCTAAATTTGACAAGTCATTAATATTTGAGACAAGGGATACTATTATTATACTACCATTGTAGGAGCATCACTTAAGTTTTTTGTGGGGTGGTGGGGAGGGGTGTTTAACCACCCCCCCCCCCCCCCCCCCCCCCAAAAAAAAAATTTAGGGGTGAGGGCAAAAACTAGAACGAAAATGGTCCTTAATTCTAAATACCTAAAACATACACAAAAAATTTTTTGAGGTTCATAGCACATCAGCACTCCATAATTTCTCAAGTCATGATGACTAATGACTAATCCAAGAAGTTGCTTAAATTTGCAATTATAGAACCTTAATCTCTATTTTAAAAGCTAAAACGTATCACATAGTAGGACTAGTTTTCAAATTCAAGAACAAAATTCAAGAATTTCTGTACAACTCAAATATAGATCAATAACAGTAGTTATACAAACAAAGGTCATAGCTTTCCTAACTTATGTAACAAATCCAAACAAAATAAAGAATAATACAAAAAGAATCCAGAAAGCGGAGGAGAGCCTTCCAGATTCTGAGAAACAGAACAGCTATTAACTTCTCAATTAGCTTTTCTGTTGAATTCCTTCACGTTTGCAAAGAGGGCAAACATTCTTCTTCATTAACCACCTTTTGATGCAGTCGGCATGGTACTCATGCTTGCATTCTAGAGTTCCAATTGTCTCCCCATTCTCGCACTCGCACTGGCAAACTACGCAAATTTCAGGTTGTTGATCAGCAAGTGTTTGATAACTTCTGATTTTCAGATGCTCTGAGATGGTTGCTTCCAGTAAACCACTATTTTTACTAATCCTGTCTTCTGGAACCAATTGTTGTAGGAACTCAACAATTGGGTCATCAGCAGGAATCAAAGTCGTGACGCTGGCAAGATTTCCTTCCTCATTGACGAACTCTACATCCAACGCACGTAGGGGAGTAGTATCATCTTCTGGTGCAAAGCTCGCGCTCAATCGTAAGTGAATATTTCGTCCATGACCAGATTCTTGAAGCTGGTTCTCAAGTGGGTAGTTCTCCTCCGCATCCAAATCAAGTATGACAGTCTCATCTTCTGGTGCAAAGCTAAAACGGGAGAGGAGGTCCGGTCCCTGATCAGATTCTTGAAGATGGCTCCGGGGACATTGGAGGTTTTGCTCTTGATTAACATAGTAATTGTTATTCTGATCATAGTACATCGCTTCAGCAGGAGGATGACCGTAGTAGTATTGCAGAGGGCTAGGAAGAAAAAAATCTCGAGAATAGTAACCTGGCTGAATGGATTGTGGATAAACTGGGAAGCCATAAGCTGACGGAACAGGGTAAAATGGAGTCTGATCAGGAGGGGGGAAGAAAACATAGTGTCCGTCGTAAATTCCCATGTTTTCTTGAATCCTTGGCGGATAAGTTTGGTAGTGATGATAATGCTGATGAAGAGCAGGTGAATAGAACTGCTGTTGCTGCATTTTTCTTGGAGGGGGTTTTTTCAAGAATGATACTCCAGTATGAATAATGTGAAGCTAACGTTATGAACTCTGATTCTTATATAGGAATTGCAGAATCCAGATGTGGTTAGGACATGGATTTGATTTGAATTTTAACGGAAAAGTCAAAATCAATTCGCTTAGGATCAGGAACACGGGTTTTGGAAACTTTCCTTTTTTTTCTGATTGCCGTTAAAGAAGAAAGCGCGCTTATGAATTGAGCTCACAGCCAACGCCTTTAACTCATAGCACGCATTTTTCTCTCAAAGTCCCAAATGTTGTTTTGTACTTCTGTTACTTTAAGAGTTTATCAAAGGCTGGCGTTGATCAATGCCAGTGTTAAAATTTTACTATCACAGTAATTTTTGTGTTTTCGAATTAAGTGACAAATAATTCAATGTGAATAATCTTGAACTAGTAAAAGGACATAGTTCTTGTTTTGAAATAAATTGCTGTGACTATGAAATACGAACTGTTGCAACTCATAAGCCATGTCAAAAGTTAAAACAAGAATTTTTACAAAAAGAAAAAATATGAGGAAAATGGATATAGTTATGGTCAATTAAGTGCCTAGGCATTCACTTATTCAAACCAAATGGAAATAAAAAAAGATAATCAAATACTAAGGTCTTGTTTGGATTTCCATTTTCTCTAAAAAAAATTTTATATTTTCCATGAACACATATTTCTCAATCACTTTTTATCTCATACATAACAAATCATCACAAAATATTTTTTTACAAAAATTTTGAAAACTAACCATCCAAACCGGCTCTAAATTTTGATTAATCCGGTCTTTCCTACACGATTGCAATTTGCCAGGTTCATTTTTGTCTCTTGTGAAGGTGGCCATATTGTACGATACAGTTCCTAAAAGACCCTTTTAGCCACCTTTGAAAAGAATTAGTCCTACTATAACATCAAGAAATCTTGCCCTCCCTCTCGCTCTCAGGTGTTTTGTGGTGCTATATATAATAATAATATACCTTTCTCCTGCTTTCTCCCCCAAAATTGTTCATCAAAACCAAGAGGAAAAGCCAAAATGCTGAACTCAATTATCATCAGAGCATCAAATGTATTAGCAGTAGGAGCTGCCCTTCTTGATGCTTATGCCAATATCCGAAGAAGGGATGCATACAAAAGGCTGGAAGAAAGTTGCAACAGATTCACAGCCAAACTTGATGTTCTTGAAGAAGTCAAAAAGACGGATAAGGAAATTTTGGCTCTCTTGAACCAGAACCAAGGCTTTCTCAAAATCCAAACCATGGTTGAAACTCTCTGGACCCTGCAACTGAAGGCTTTGCCTCGGGCTTCTTCTGCTGCCGCTGATGATGATGGATATGGTGGTGATGGTGGCATCTTTGCTAACTTCTGAGATGGGTTTTTTTTTTTTTTTTTTTTTTTTTTTTGTTGATGGGGTTTTTGGGGGGAGAAGCTAGGGGGGCTGAAGGAGTTATGAAGATATCCATAGCATATGGAATGCTAGATCTGCTGTCTTTTCTTTTTTGTGACGTTTAGTTTCCAGAGGAAGAAAAAGTACTTGTAATTGCAACAAGAATTTATGCAATATATGGTGACTTTTGGTTTTTGATTAGTTTAGATTTGTCTGCTTAATTTCTTCCTTACTATGGATCTTTCCCATTTTAAGATTATGGTTACATTCTTCTTGAAATTTTACAGATTTACTGCTAATTACATATCATTTGGCATTTGATACATTGATCTCATATAGTACTTTTCCTAACAAGCCTTTGAAATACTTAACAGAACAAATTGAGGGTCGATACATGTAATTAATGGATGAAACCAGACCTAATTGCTAGCACAGTCTCCGTAGCACAGAATTGATTATCATCATGTTAGTTTGAGATTTTTTAAGGGCTACATTAGCCCCGAATTGCAAGTATAATAGTGGAACCAAAATTTTGAGACTTCATCCTTTGTTTTAAATTAAGCTTTAATTTGGTTAAAAAAAAAACACACATTAATCAAGGATTTCTATTTTTCTTTTAGGTCTGTCTAACAGATACTAATTAAGCACTTGTTAAAATGTATTTCAAATGATTAAATTTTTAAATGTTTTAAAAATTAATTAAAAAAGTGTATAAATGTAAGTAAAGTTTATACTTGTTTGGAAAAGATTTTCTACCCAAAAATCTCTACATTTTTCATAAATATATTTTTTATTCATTTTTTTACTTTATATATATCAAATTGTCACGATACATTTTTTACCAAAACTCTAAAAAATTATAATGCAAACGCAACCTTAGAGTGTGTATACATACAGTATGGAATTTAGATGCGTTATCTCGTTAAACACCTGATAAAAAAAGTTTTTTCATTTTATGGACCTAACTAGCCATAAGGAGTCAAGGAATTCGAATTACAAAACAAATTCTTGTACTTCTCCTAGAGTGGCAGTTTAGTCAATTTACAAGATGTACCACCACGGACCAACAAAGCCTGTCAACCGAGAACCTGCCAGCTGCATTCACAGTACTGGCAACTGAGCACCCTGCTGCCTCGTACCAGAAAGTGTTACGCTGCATTTGAACAACAGTTAAATTCTGAAAAAAAAAAATGCCATTAATTTTCCTGTATTCTCAAAGGCGCTCTCCTTTTTATGTCCTTGCTTTCTCTCTTCCAAATCAGTTCTAAGCTCAAAAAAAAAAAAAAAAAAAAAAACGAATTTTACTCTCAAAGAAAAAGAAAGATATCATGTCTTCCAAATCTACTGATATTCTGACGTTGTTGGGAGCATCTGCCATCTTGGGTCTTTCTTGTTATTCATGCCTTCAGCAACGTCAAGAAGCTAAATCCATTCAAGAAATGTGGAAGAATCCGACAAAAAGACTTGCGGGTTATGAAGCAGCAAGGGAAGAGGATGCTGAGAAACTGAATATGCTTCGGAAGATCCATATACTGTGGGCATACTACCAAGCAATGACGGAGCCAAGGGGGGGCAGAGGGGGGCCATGGCCCCCCTAAGTTTAGAGAATTTTAATTCATAATATGTAAATATGTGTGTAAAATAAAATTGGCCCCCCCTAAATTTTTTCAATTTTAGTTTATATTATGAGAGTTATATATATATATATATATATATATATATATATATATGAATTAATCATCTTTGAATGGAATTTCAATTTTGGCCCCCCCAAAAAAAAAATCCTGGCTCCGTCACTGCTACCAAGGAAACCATGGAGGATCTAGCAGCAATAATGGTGATGACTCTGGTTTCTGATGAAGAGAGGAGAAATGGTCAAGAATGAAAAGGGGTTTTTTGATTCTTCGTGATGATGAAGAAATTGGTTCCGAGTGGGATTCATAGTACAAGTTCAAGAAAATGGCAGAGATGACTAGTTTGGAATATCTGTTTTTGGAAAATTACTAAGAAATTTGCTTTTGATTTTGGTTGTATTTTGTCAGATTAGTTTAGTGGATCTTGGATTTGGCTGATCTGAGCTGCTTTGTTTCTTGGTTGCAATTCTCCTATTATTTCCTCAAACTATAATACATTTATTTAAGTATTTATTTTGTTCGAACATGTGGGAAAATCTATTTGATAATCAATTTTTTTTTTTTTTGGTATGTTACAAGTGCTTTAAAGATGTGTTTGGCATAGAATAATTTTACGGAAAAGAGAAACTAAATTGTGATTGAAAGAATGAGGCAACATATATGCTTTAAATCTGCCTGAATTTTTTTTTTTTGTTAGGATTGGCATCAAATAGTCATAAATACATCAATTTTCTAAGTTTTCTTACTGCCTTTTGACTCTTTGCGCTCCTATTTCATTAATATGCCTAATTAAATTCAAAATAGTAATTTTTTTGGTTAAAAGAAAAACTAATTAGTATAGAGCACTCTCAAGGTTTATTTAGTTTTTCACACCAAATATTAAAAAATAAGAAGTAAAATTGATGCAGTTTTATCGAAATTTCTGTTGCATGATGGAATTAACAATTTTCTTTTCCTTTTTGCTTGCTTTTTTTTTATAAAAAAAAAAACATATATTGATGAATCAAAATATCAGTCAAGTGGGCCTTGTAAGCCAGTCAGACTTTTCAAAGCCCAAAGTCTGCCCAACAAAAAGGCTTGCTCTTCTAAATTAAAGTCTTTAAGGTTCTTTTTGAACTCCCTAGTAAGTTGGGCCTTGGACTGGCCCCAATTCAATACTGAGTTCTTAACGCTTTCTTTGTTTTTTTTTTTTTTTCCGGTTTTGAGGTCCAAGATAAGAATGATTGAATCAAGAAATTAGTTAATGGAGGATGTATTGAAATTTTGCAGAGTTAAAATTGACTTAAGGGCGGATTTATTATACTTAATTAGGGATCTTCCAAAGTCATGAGTCTAACTAGAAGATCATAGCAGAGCTCTATAGCCTGCAAAATTACATCAGTATTGATCCAAATTCCTTTTTTTCTCCCCACCAAGAAAATGAGAAAAAAATTAGTAACTGCAAAATCTTATCAACTTTGTCTACGATGTTTTCCAAGTATTGTATGGTGATGCTCTTTTTGTCTATCAGATGTTGTTATTGCACACAATACTAGGATGTTTTCATCGTTACCTCATTACCATATTCACTACATCCAAGCCAATCTAAAAAGAAAAGGAGAATCCCCTACATTAAGCTATCAAATAAAATAGTTAAAACCATTAGATAGATAGACAGCATATCCTACTTTAACACCTTGTTTCCAGTAGCAAATTGACAGTTAAAACATTGATTTGATGTTAGGAATATGTTGTTGGAAAACTTTATTGCAAACTTTAAGCCATGTTATAGAATAAGATTTGTCATAACGAATTTCTTGTACTGCTGAGATTCAGACCTATTGCAGTAGTTAAACAAATAAAGTTCCTAACTTTAACCTACAAATCCAAAAAACATAGACAATAAACAAAGGAATCCTGAAATTGGAGGCTTGCTTCACTTGACATAGGTAGAAATTAGAAAGGCAAACTATCAGCATTTTTGTTGAATCCCTTCACGTTTGCAAACAAGGCAAACATTCTTCTTCATTAACCATCTTTTGATGCAATCAGCATGGTACTCGTGCCGGCATTCTAGAGTTCCAATTGTCTCTCCATTCTCATACTCGCATTGGCACACCACGCAAATTTTAGGTTCTTGGACCACATGATTAGCAAGTGTGGGATAATTTTTGGTTTTGAGATGCTCTAAGATGGTTGCTTCTAACAGACTACTGTTATTGTTATTCATCCTATCTTCTTGGACTATCTGTAACACAACAATCAAGTCATCAATAGGAATTGAAGTGCGGAAGCTAGCAAGAAATCCATCTGAAGACCCCACATCAAATATTCCAATGCCTTCTGGTTCTGGTGCAAACCTAATCTGCGAGCTGATATTCAATAACTTCTACTTCTTGAAACCGATTTCTGTAGTCTCACTCTCTATCCAAACCAAGTGTCGCCGTTTCATCTTCTGCTGCAAAACTAAAATGGGAAATGATGTTTGGTCCCTGATCAGATCTAATCCGCGAGCTGATATTCAATAACTGATTTGCTTGTTGAACCCGATTTTCCAGTGAGTAGTTTCGCTCTCCATCCGAATCAAGTATAGGAGTTTCATCATCTTCTGCTGCAAAGCTAAAATGGTTTGGTCCCTGATCAGAGCTAATTCGCGATCTGATATTGTAACGACCCCACCTCCCCCTAAGGCGTACCCAAGGGTTTGACGGACCGCCTGTCCAACTCTCGCCAGGACTCACTCACTAACAATCTTGGAATAGTCTATCACGCATCTAGATTGACATAAAAGTTCCATTCAACCAAGAATTTCAAATTAATTTACAACCCAAAAATGAAACATAGGATTACAGTTGTGACGCCCCGAGGCAAAAGAAAAGGGAAAAATTTCTGGTGAATAGTGTTTTGTGGAGAATCCGGCCAGAAGCCGTGCAAATTCCTTATATTTTTCTTAAAAATTCCCTTTTCTTTGACAAATACCACTTTATAATGGCCCTACTACTCAATCACCCCACAATAAGTGCCAATGAACCTAGAAAGTAGGGTTTCACTTTTGGTTTCAAGATTGGAGCAAAATTAGGGTTTTCGCGATTTTCGCCGGATGAATTTTCGGTACGGAGCAAGGATCAAATTTGGTGATTAAAATGACTTTTAAGTAAGAAATAATATGTGATTAGAAGCAATGATACAAGGTTAGTGAATAGGAAGTAAAAACCCTAATACGTGTGTTTTTAAGAAAAACGGCGCGAACCGGCGGGTACCGCGCACTAGCGATTGAACGCACCACTTGACCACTACTTTCTTACTACATGAGCTCATTCATATGTGAGCAAAATATCCCCCCATTTCCAGCTGCCTTTGACCGAAATTTGTGGCCAAAATGCAAGGAGAAGAAAGAGAAAATTTTGTGGTTGTGGTTGATCCAAGTGTTGGCAAAACTTGTGGCTTAGACTAATCCTAATCTTCTTGCCTTTTAATCACCATAGAGCAGCCTTTCTTCTTCATTTTTCCTTGAGCTTGGCCGAGACAAGAGAGAGAGAAAGGGAGAGCAAGAGAAAACAATTTTCTTCTTGGTTTGCACTATCCAAGTGAGGAATCAAAATTCTAAACCGATTAAAGAGTGAGTTGTGAGTTGGGAAGCTAGGGAAACTAAAAATTTCCAAAGGAGGTACAGTATTACTCTTCCAAGCTTTGTCTTTGAGGTATAAGATCTGATCATGGTTCTTGTTCTTTAAAATTTTGGTTTAAGATGTTATCTAGTTCATGTTTTGGCTTGATTACAAGATATGCAAGTTGTTGTGATGATTTTGGATGATATATGCAAGTTAGGGTTTAATAAATTTCTGCATAAACTTGTTGTATAGTTAGTATATGTTGTATATAAGATTCTATAAGGGGCTTTGGTAGTGTTGGAAGCAAGAAACACATAGATTGTCATGAAAACCCAAAAACTCCAGATTTCTGGAATTTTATGTTTACATTCTGCCCGGTTTTAGTACTCATAGTTAGAGGCCGAATTAGGCTTAGCCTAAAACATGAAAGTTGTAGATAATAGTATTTTATAGGTGCCTACAAAATTTCAGCCCAATCGGAGCTATGTAGACTGTGAAAAGGCCAAAATACTCTCGCTGCTCTAGGATGCATTCCAGTGATCCGTTTTGGACAATTCATCCAGTTAATCGTATTTATTCACTATGGTCCATACTGATTTAGCTATTTACCAAAACATGAAAGTTTTAGTATTCTGTCTTAGCTTTTAAACGCCTCCAAGAACACCTTAATCAGACCTTGGTAACCTGAGATATAGTCATTTAAAGATAGTGCGGTTAATTAGCCGACTAGTTGGATTTTGGTTCTGTAAATTGGGAATTTGACTAGGTTGCATTGCAAACTGGACTAAGTGATCTTCATGAAAATTGTAGCCCTGTATCTTATCTTCGAAACAGTATAAGTTGCACCACAATCCGATAAGCGTAGCCTCGGATGTGTTCTTTCCGCAACCACACGTCAAATCTGTCTTTTGCTAGGTTACATTTCCGCACTTGTTATCACTTTGATATTTGTTCTTATGTTGTTATGAGCTTATGGAACGGCTATTTACTTGAATCTATGATATGTATGACTTTGGGATTAGTTGAGGAAAAATAATGAGGCCATAAATGGCTGAAAAATTAGGTAAACACAAGGGGCATGCTGCCAAATTTTCACGAGAAAGATAAACTAGCCTTTGGAGTTCTAGTTCTATATTTGGCAAATTTGACTTGGATACACTGAAAACTAGGTTGAGGTGTCTTCATGAAAGTTGTAACTCTTTGTCTAAGATTCGAGACACTACCTAGTACATTTTGATCTGATAACTACAGCTCCAGTTATGGGCAAAATCGTATAACCCGTTTTGTACCATTTTCATTTCCGCGCACGCTCGATGCATTCCTTTACTGTTTTTCCGCTTTGATCGTTTTAGTCCTTATTTCCATTTGTGATATAGGGCTTGAACTTGAGTAAGACAATAATAAATTATGGATGAGGTTTGTGAGTCGTGGTTGGTGAGTGATCCCTCGACTATTTCCAAAGTTACTTTTGAACTAATTCTTGCATTTATTACTCCATTGCATATCATTTGGGTTCGGGTGTGTGCCATGACATAATTTGGCTCCAATGAGTTCCTGAAAAGTCTTGTGCTTAGAACCAATGTCTCCACTACTGTTTACACATTCTTTGGAGCACGATGGCTCCATACTTTTGTTTCACGGTTACCTGATCTAAACGAGCATTGGATATTTAAGTACAAGAACTTCACTGGCTCTCGTGAGCAATAAATGAACATTTGATTACTGCATCATGACATCATATCAATGCTTTATTGTGAAATATACTTGGCTGTTGATTTTACTGGTCACTCCCTGAGCTTCTAGCTCACCCCCTATTATCTTCTTCTCCCCATAGGGATCGAAGTAAAGGAAGAACTTGTATTTGGATCTCTGTGTGGCTGGATGGCGTACATCTTGTATAGTTTAGATTTGGTTTTGGTTTATGTACTTTTGGGCCTGTATAAATATTTGGAATTGAATCGGATGTATATCTACATTCTACGCTTAGAACTAGTTTCCGCTTCGCTTATGATATGTAATTTTTGGAGAATTGGATGTATTATTCGAGTTGTACCTTGTAATTTACTTGAGAAATGTAGTAAGTAAGTGAGTCCCGACGAGAGTTGGGCAGGCGGTCCGCTAAACCCTTTGATTCGCCTTAGGGGGAGATGGGGCCGTCACAACAGTTCCAAATCTCCCAAATACATTCCATCTATAAAAGTACGAGTACATGAAAATTATACACCATAGTTCATGCTTACTTGTTCCAACCTTCACTCTTGTAAGGAAAACAAACTAATGAAATGAGTTAAAAGTCCAGTGAGCTTCCCAAAACAAGTAGTCAAGTAGGTAAAACACAGAAACATCACATTTAACATTTTTCACAGTAATAAACAATCATTCAATCATTGGAAGGATACGTGCTCACTTGGAGCCATTCATTCAGTCATTCAGTCACCGACCATTTCTCTTATTCCTCCGACATTTGAAAACATTTAACAGTGAAAACTTTTTCAGTGTTCATTTCATTCATTCATTCATTTCAATCATTGCATTGTATTCACTGGCTAGTTCTCCACCAGATTTCGTGGTCATACTCGAATATACCAAACATTGTCCCAGGGTCACCAGTCGCCCGACTGAATCTGCTTCTGGCTCGAGTCGACTGGCAACGAAGGGCAAGAGCCCAATTCAACCAAAGGCTTACATTCATGCACAAGTAACATTTAATCACTTGATCATTGAAAATTCATATTCACTTAAATCGAGTGCGATAAAGTATACACTCGCCCATTGAAAATCCATTTAACAATCATTGAAAAACTTTTAACACTCAAGCAAATATTCACAACATTCCACATAGTCATTGGAAGCACAACATGCAAGGAACACTCACCAATAGTCAAGTCAGCAAAACAAGAGAAAACTTTCACAAGTTCTCTTCGGGGTTTCCCTCGAATTCCTTTTGAATACCTGAGACATGCACAATCAATGATTACCTATAATCATTCATTCAAAGCAAAACAATTTTCCCTTAACCCTTCATTCAAGCATGCTCAATTTTTTATCAAATTAAGAGAGAAACTCTTTTCACTTAACCACTAAGATAACACTCAGGAGAAGATTCAAAAGTACTCCATTTGTACGTCAAAACGTGGCAGGAGTTTTCGATTCAAAAGTTAGCCAAACTGCTCAAGAGTTTAACAAAACACACGTGGGAGGGAAAAGCCACTTTCACTTCCTTAACTCCTAATCTTTTGCCCAAATTTTGATATATATATATATATATATAAATGAGCATTCAAGTTTACTACAACTTATGAAGTCAAAATTTCACCAAACCACTATATATTTCTTAGCAAAGACACCAACAAATTCTCCAAGTTTTGAACATCAAGCAAGTGAAATTTTTCCACAAAACTCTTGACATGACGCTCCATTTTTCGCCTCTTTTTAATTCAAACTTGTTGCTTCTTTTAAAAGCACATTCGAGGGCAATTGATTAGCAAGTTATGTTGAGCAAAATTTCACATTAAAACTAGAGGAAACGAGACAAATTTCAATCCAAGATTCGGCCAAAACCTTTCAAAATTTCAGCAAACAAGGTTCAAGAAAAACTCCTCATTTCACTTTTAAAATGAATCTTGAGATCAAATTTGGTGCTTGAGTGAACCATGAGAGTTCACCACTAAAAACACATTCGAGAAAGTTAGGTTTAAAAATCGGAAACTGTTTCCAAGACCCTTCCAAGTTTGTTTGTCATTTCATAAGAAAAATCCCAATTTTCGTAATGCTCTTTCAAAAGTCATAACTCAGGTTTCGCAAGTCCAAAAATCATAAATCTTATACCGTTAGAAAATAGATTCAAAAATCTGCAACTCTCTAGAAGACACTTTCATAAAATTCAACCCATAAATTAGTCAAATCTCAGTTTCAATTCACTGTTCAACTAAGTGCAAAAACAGGACAGTTTTCGATTTTCACCCCACTTTGAAATTTTTCTAATATTTATAGAAAGTGAATCAAACCATGAATTTTACACAATAAAAAAGCTATGAGTTTAGTTTCAAATGCAACAAACGAGACTCAATTCGAATTTTTCTTCACCAAGATATAACATATTTTCCAAGACTGCTCAAAATCTCCCGCGGGAAATATTTTCAGCAACACTTGACTCAACCTTCCCATTTAAACTCATGATTTTTGGTTCAAATCCGACTCACAATCAAAGTTTAATGCCTAACAAAGTTTGTGGTGCAAGATTTTCCCCAAAAGTTTTGAAAAAATAAGGGCTAACAGCACTCAAAAGTTTCGGCCAGCAAGAAACTTTCAAAACAAAAATTTTCCTCAAGTTATCTACCTAAATCAAGGTTTCAAAGAAACCCATCAACAACCCATTAAAGATCCAATCTTTCTAACTACAAATCTACTAGAAACTTGAAGAAAAGATAGGATTTCAAGTCAATACTTCTCCTAGTAATTTCAACCAAGCAACAAGTCCAAGTTTCCTCCAAGAACTTCCCTCAAAGATTCACTCAAGATCTATTGGAGTAATTTAGGGTTAATCTTTGAATTTCTCATGGATCAAGCAAGAAATCAAGACTAGAAAATGGAGTATTTTCTCTCTCCTTACCTCCCAAATTTCATCTAACAAGAAACCAAGAAGAAGAAATGGTAATTAAGGCTTGGTTTAGAATAAGAAAAAAACTTAGTCTTGGTCAAGATTTCATGGTTAAGTGACAAGTGTCAAATCAAGATGTAATCCTTATCTAATTGTTTTCCATTCACTAAAATATCTAATCCATCTCTAATTATCTCTTAACACCTTATAGTACAATATTTCTTTTGCACAAAACTCCTTCTAATCTTTCAAATTTAGTATACACATCAAATTAGTTGGTCACACTAATATAATGCACTATGAAACTTAATATGCACTAAACTACAAAAAAAGGGAATGATAGAAATTTTAACTTAACCTTTAAAATCACTATCAAATTAAGACTAGCAAATAAACAAGTAAAGTAAAATAAAAAATATATAAATTAATTTTTTAAAAATAGGAGAAAATTTAAAAATAATTTTTGGGCCTCACAGATATTAAATAATTGATCTGCTTCTTGAACTCGGTCTCTCAGTGAGTAGTTTCGCTCTCCACCCAAACCAAGCATCACATTTTCATCTTCTGCAGCAAAGCTAAAATAGGAAAGGATGTTTGGTCTTTAATCAAATTCTTCTTGAACATGATTCCCAAGCCATTGGAGATTCTCATGATTGTACATCACTTCAGCAAGACAATCATAGTAGTATCATGTAGGTCCAGGAAATGCAAAATCGTGAAACTCATAACCTAGCGGACCAGATTCAGAAAAAATTGGAGAACCATAAGCTGAGGGTTACTCTGATTAGGCCGGTGGAAGAAACCATAATTTCTGTAATAATTTTCCATGTTTTCTTGAGCCCTCTTTTGATAAATTTTCATGTTTTCTTAAGCCCTCTTTTGATAAGAAGGTGGGTGGTGACGATGTTGATGAAGAACAGATGAATAGAATTGCTACGGCTGCAACCTTCTCGGAGAGATTTCTTCAAAAATGATAGGGAAAATCGCCATTTTGGTCTTTAAACTTTTTCACTTAAACCAATTTAGTCCTTCATGATTTTTTTTCACCAATTTAATCCTCAAATAATTTTATCGAGTCCAATGTAGGACTTTTTGGGCGGCGCCACCACATTTTATGTATTTTTCACGGCGGACCAGGGGTATAATTGGAATGATATGTATAATTGTCTAAACACCTTGACTAGAATGGCAGCTCTGTCACGATTAGCAAAAGAAACCCCTGCAAATCGACTTCTTCAGAGCTCATAGGAATTAGGCATTCTGATCAAAATGTAAGAAAATGTGATTGCCAACAGAAGATGAGCATATCCGTGTCTTTGATGATGGAAGGTGTCGATGGCGACAAGGATGGTGAAAAGGAAACAGTTGCAGCAACACTATCCAGTAAACTTTAACCAGATCTTACTTAGCTTCTCCATTTTCTGCTATGCTTGTTTGATGTTTGAGCAGCTGCATGTTAGTTTAACCTTTTCATTGATGTTTGAGCAGGTGTATGTTAGTTTAACCTTTTCATCAGAATGTTAAAGCTAATGTGTTTGTACTCTGTTGTTGTATGTGGGGCTGAAGTAGTTGAACATTTTCTTCTCTGTTTAATGACAGTGTTAAGCATGTGGGCGATTAATTAGTGAAATATGGTACATTGTGGGGTTGACGTGTTTTTTTAAAAATGTCTTCTGCGTGGGTCATAGGCAGATCTGGGGATGGTGAAATATGCTATATTTAAAGCTAAATTTTTTTAATGGTGATGTGGTCCCTGTAGTTCTAAAATGTTGTGTGCTGTTGTTTTCATGTTCTAAAAAGCGAGACAAAGTAGTAGGAAAACAACAGCATACTTGAATGTTCTGATGTGATCCCAGATCTGACTTTTGTGGTTATAACACACCCGGATGTTGTTATTAATTAAGTCTTTTTTGTAGTTTAAAAAAATGCAGGACAAGAGGTTGAATTTTTTACTTTGAAAATCTATCATGGGGGTGTATATGTTAAAGAACCCGTAAAGCAATATTTGGGGGGCAGCATGGAAAGTTTTGAAGGTATCATTGCCATGAGTGTGAATAGAGCAATTGTATCTGACTTTTGCTATTATCTTGGATATCCTGCAAATGTAACAATGATGCATAGAATTCCAACTGAAGGTGGTGCACTTGTGTTGAGAAAAATAGATTCTGATGACGTAGCAACTGACATGGCTTGTATAGGCAAGCAAAATGGAGAAGCAGAAGTTTATGTTATTTCTGAGTTTCACATTAGATTGATAGATGGTAAATGTGAGAGTGCAGTTGCATCAAACAGTTGTAATGCTACAGAAATAGAAGAAGATGATGACTTCTTTGTAGACATAACATTTGAGAATATTGATGTTGCTGACATAGAGAAAATTCATGTTCATGTGGAGAAAATGAAGGAGTTTGAGAAGAAGAACCAGGAAAGTTGTCAGGCTGCTGAAGTAGAACAAGGTGATGCGGATGAGGCTAATGATGCTGTAAACTCAGACTCAATGGAGGGTGAAAAGTTTCATGATAGTGACTATGATTTCAGTGAAAATGATGATGATGTCATTTTTCGAACTTCTGTTGTGGCTCCATATCAGGAGTTAGGTGCTGCAATGGATAAATTGCCAACAGAAAATTGTCAAAGTAGAAACAGAAAGGCAAAGAAAGAAGCAAGACAAGCAGCAGCACCCAATAAAAAAAATCAGAGTCAAGGCAACTTCTAATTCACACCTACACCTTGATGAATGAGATCAGATTCCAGTTCATGAGGAATCTGATTCGATGGTGTCAGATGAGCTAAATAGTGTGACTGATTCCTTCGATGAAAATAGCACAAGGAAGAAGCCTAAACTGGTCAGATTCTGACCAGAAATGGACATGAATGATCCAAAATTTCATGTTGGTCAACAATTTGATGATAAGCAGCTATTCAATATGGTAGTTGACAATTATGCAATCAAAATGGGGAAGGATATAAAGTGGGTGAAGCATGATAAGCATAGAATGAGGGTGAAATGCAAAGCTGAACATTGTAAGTGGATATTGTTTGCTTTTAAAATTAATGAAGGTGATGATTCCATTGCAATCAAGACAATGGGTCCAGCACACACATGTGGCAGGACCTTTTACCACAAGAGAGCTATCTCAGGTTTCTTAGCAAGAAAATATGTGGACTTCCTAAGGATGAACAAGAGAATAATAGTTTCTGAGTTCAAGGATAAGGTACATGCAGAGCTGAATGTAAACATTACTAAACCTCAAGTTTATAAGACATTCATGAAGGCAAAAATTTTGATCCATGGGAGCTACAAAGATCAGTACAACAGATTGTGGGATTATTGTGAGGAACTAATGAAGGCAAATCCTGGTTCTACAGTGTACATGAAAACTACATTAGATAAAGATTTTGGAAAACAAAGATTTCAGAGACTTTACATTTGCTTCGAGGCACTGAAGAGAGGATTTAAATCTGGTTGTAGGAAGATAATTGGAGTTGATGGTTGCCACTTGAGAGGTCCACATCCGGGTGTGTTATTAACTGTAGTTGGGATAGATCCAAATGACTTGTTTATCCAGTTGCATATGCAGTAGTTGAAGCTGAAAATAAGAGGTCGTGGAAGTGGTTTATTGAATTCTTGAAATATGACCTATCTATCAATGATCAAAGAAATTGGAGCTTTATAAGTGATAGACAGAAGGTGAATAAGATCAACTTACATTGTTTATATATGTTTATTATATATACATGAATGCTTACTGATTGTGCTGAACTTGAATTTGTCTATTTTGCAGAGTTTAGGATCTGTAATTCAGGAAGTCATTCCAAATGTCGAGCACGGACATTGTGTAAGGCACTTGCACAACAACTTCAAAAAAAATCATCCGGGTGAAGCATTGAAAGAAAGATTTTGGACATGTGCAAGGTCATCGTACATGAGGATGTTCGAAAATCATATGGAGTGTTTAAGGGATTATGATGTAGCTGCTTGGAAGTGGTTAAATGACAACACCTCTCCCTATCACTGGTCAAGATCATACTTTCGAGTGGCTGCCAAGTGTGACATTCTCCTTAATAATTTATGTGAAAGCTTTAATTCGGTCATAATGGATGCAAGGGAAAAGCCAATCCTTGGAATGCTTGAGACTATCAGAATCTATCTAATGGAAAGGCTTCGTACAAAAAGGGAGTGGATGAAGAAAAGGAGTGATAAGATCTGCCCAAAAATTCAAAAGAAACTGGAGAAGGCAAAAACAGAAGCAGCTGCAAACATCGCGAGATGGTCTGATCAAGATAAATTTGAGGTTACACATATGTATGGAGGCAAACATGTGGTGGACTTAAAGCAGCAGACTTGTAGCTGTAGGAGATGGGAGTTGACTGGATTGCCATGCTGCCATGTGATTTGTTGTATTTCTTTAATAGGTCAAGAGCCAGAAAGTCTTGTTCATCATTATTACTCGCGAGACAGTTACTTAAAGGCTTATGAGCCAGCAATTGCTCCTTTGAGTGGTCCAAATGTTTGGGTGCAATCGGATAAAGATCCTGTCTTACCACCCTTGAAGTTGACGTTACCTGGTCGGCCAAAGAAAGTAAGAAGAAGGGAACCAGAAGAGCCTAGGCTTAATTCGAAAGGGGTTACCAAACTTTCTAGATCTGGCCTTATTAGAATGACATGTACAAAATGCTATCAAAAGGGGCATACAGTGAGAAAGTGTCCACTGCTGGTACCTTCTAATGAGCTTGGTGCATCTACAAATAAAAGGCCACCACCGTCCAACTCCAACAAGTGTAGCAAATACAAGGCACTTGGCCATAACAAGAGAACTTGTCCACAAAAATCTGGTAATTTGACCTATCCCTCATCCACTGATTTATGGTGTAATACTTAACTAATGATGCTTTGATGTGTATAGATCAAGTGTTCGGGAAGGAGCCGGCTGAAGTACCTCTGGAATCTAGCTCAATGCCAGATGTTCCAAGTGGTCAGCAATTTAGGATTTTCCATGTAGCTCATGATAATTTTATTCTTGTACTTGTTACTTGTTTTAACTTTATTTCATGGTCAGGTGATAAAGCACAGGCTGTTATTGATGAACAAGAAGTTATTGATTTACAGCCATCGGGTCAAGAAGAACTACCTGAAGTGCAAAAGAAATTCACCAAGTGTTCCTTCTATCATGGCTTAGGACATAACCGGCAAACATGTGCAACCTGGCAAGCTCAAGCATGGAGAAAAAGAAAGGCTGCTATGACTGTTTTTGGTCCATTCCCTCCATCAAAGGGAAAAATGATTAGGAAAAAGGAGAAAGTAAGTTCAAGTAATTAAAACAGAAACAAACAGCATGTCTTGCACATTTGCTGGACAATGATTTTGACATGACTTAAAACGAGACTGTTTATGACTTTTGACATGTGCCTTTATTTGTGTAGGCACATAGGCTGTTGGATGAAGAAGATGATATTGTCGCCCAGTCAAGTTAATGGAGCTTGGGAATACAGCAGACTTCTATTTTGTGGGATATGCTCTGTTTTGTACATTAAGAGCTTCTGTTTTGTCAATGGATACTAATTGGATTAACAATACGATTCTGTTTTGTACATTTGATGTGGCTGCATTTTGTCTAAAACGAATTCAATGCTGAAGTAAAATTCAGCTTGCTATATTGGCAATGTCGCACTTATGTTGATGACTATGAACTTCTATTCGCACTCTTCCTATACCATTTACTTTGACTTTCTTCTTGTTGTTTAGCAGTTTATATGGGGTATTTGTGCGAGTAGGGATTATCGAAATTTAGGATGAAATGCTGTCAAAATTTTTATACAACTTGAGGTGAATCTCTATTAAATTTTAACAAAGACATCTTTCAAGGTAATATGCCCAACAACTGACAAAATCTCTCAATCATTTTATAGCGATTTCGTTTCAGTAAATGTGCCCAGCAACAACTGACAAAATCTCTCGATTAATTGACAAAAACATCATAAAAGATAATGTTCCATTTTAATGCATAAACATGTTCCATACACCCATGTCTACATTCCAACATTACAGCATTCAAATTACATGAAGCAATTACTCAACTTCTAACTTCATACAGGAAGATCTAATGTAGCATTTTTAAGTTGACATTCCTTTCATTGCCACTGGGTAATAGTACAACAATAACCATAATACATATGCAAACCACGACCAGCATTAGCCACTTTCTTGCTGTTTTCAACTTCCTAATTTCACTTTTGAGCGCCTTGTTCTCTTCTTCAAGCTTACACATTTCAATTTTCATGAAATTATTTTCTTCCTCAGCTTTCCTCAAATTCTTCAAAATTCTCGCCATCATATTTTTTGTCATCTGTTGCATAGGTGGATCATACCACAGAAAATAATTGCAGGCTTTTGGGGTCTACAATGACCATTAATTCCAGCTATTAGTTGTAGTAAATTATATAATACATCAAAATATACAAGTGATATGTCATGATTAATTGTAAAAATTACCCCATAATTTATGCATCCATGAAATCTTCTGTCTGGGTTCGCCACTGTCCATGAAGTTACAATTCTACATTCTTCACGGCAATGGCAAATTACTGCTTCATTCCCATTGTAGAATTCTACCCTCTCTCCCTTCACCCCTGTCGAATGCCCACTTACTCGGCTATCCAGATTTGAGTGTTGGCTGCTACATAAACTTGAGGCGGAGTTGTCGAAATTTCTGCTTGATTGCATTTCACCTGCTTGTCGAAGTCTCTCCCTCAGTTTCTGCCCCTAATTCCTATGAGCTCTGAAGAAGTCGATTTGCAGGGGTTTCTTTTGCTAATCGTGACAGAGCTGCCATTCTAGTCAAGGTGTTTAGACAATAATACCTGTCATTCCAATTATACCCCTGATCCGCCGTGAAAAATACATAAAATGTGGTGGCGTCGCCCAAAAAGTCCTACATTGGACTCGATAAAATTGTTTGAGGATTAAATTGGTAAAAAAAAACCGTGAAGGACTAAATTGGTTTAAGTGAAAAAGTTTAAGAACCAAATTGGCGATTTGCCCAAAATGATATTCTATATAAGAATTTCAAAATTCTATTCTGTTTAGAACTTTGGGCTCCGTTTGGATCGGTAGTTTTTCCAAAAATAGTTTTTGTAGTCAAAATACAAAAAGCAGTCAACAAAAATGCTACAGTTCTTACTATAGCAAGACGGCACCGTTTTGCTCCTGACGCCTAAAAAAAGTTTTTCGGATACAAGTTGCAACACTGTTAAGTTTCTTATCCTTTCACCTGTTCATCTGAGCTAAGAAGGAAGAAGTCTTTGGCATTCTCTCCCCTTTCCAAATTTTGAAGACTAATCCAACGCCACATTCTGCAATCGGGGCAGGATTGCTGCCAAAGCTTCGGGGAGAACAGCGGAGGGAATTACTTGGCGGTGCTTGAGCTACAAAAACTGGTGCGCTTGGACTGAGCTTACTCCCAGCAGATCTGCAACACAACTCAGACGCTGTTGCCTGAACTTCTGTTGCTGCCCCGACCTGATCATCACTGGCTCACCCCTGCTGCAGAAGTTTTAAATCCGTAGGAAGCTATCATTTGTGTTAGTACGCTGCTTCCCATCAGAAACTCGGTGAAGCCTCCTCCTTCAAGATACTTGCAGGTTGGTTTGGTACGAAATAGGATTATCCGTACACATTAGGGCTACAGTTAATTTTGGCAATTTGGGCTACCACTTAAATTGAAGAATATTTTTGAACTTTTAAGCTCTTTCCGTCGCTTTAAAAAAAAAAATTGGGCCCAAACGATTTTTATTTAAACTTGTTCCACATTGTTAATTTCATGAGGAAATCTTCCGATATCATTTGTTGAATTTGGGAGGGTATGTGCTTGTTGAAAACATTTCTTTGCTGCTTCTTTGATTTGTTAGGCCAATTGCTGGTTTCCGTCTTACCTGCATATTCGGGTCTGCTGAAGTGTTTTTTTCACTTGTTTGCCTCATATTATTTCATATAAATGACCCTTTAGTGAAAGCTAAAATTGGACTCCAAGAAATTTCCCTAAATTGTACCAATATCTAAACAGGCTGGCCGTACCAACTTAGATTTAAATTGCTGGCTGTAGTAGTAGTTGTTGCTCTGTCCCCCAAACAGCCTCTGGAAAGGCATTTGTACATGTTTAACCGCTTTAACTGCGTCTCCGCTTGGATGTAAATTATGCGTGAGATGCTTCTTTTGGTATTTTTAACCCGGTTATAAGCACATGCTTTGCCTTTAACCTGTGATTATGCATAAGCAATCACAGGTTAACTTGATATGTAGTACATTGAGGTTGGACACATGGATTGTCTCAAAATCCGTTCTTAAGTTGTGGGCTGTTAAATTGGGTTGCCTCTGCTTATTTTTTTTATGTAACCAACTGTCATTTTTTTAGGTCTTTTCTGGTGTAAGTTGGTTTAATATTTGCTGTTAAGAATGCCTTTTATTCAACTCTTTATGATATGTTTCTTAAGTTGAGATATATACAACCCATCGCGCTTTGTTAGTACCTGTGATTTGTGATTGCATTTCTGTGTGCTCGTTTGTTGAGTACTTTGGTAGAGTTTGAACACCTAATTTCTTCCATTTTATGTAAGTACTGCGGCTGCAGCTACTGTCTAGTCCATTTATTGTCCCCCCCTTAGAGCTACATGCCCCCTGTGACGCGACGTGCTTGGAAGGGTAAGAAGAACTTCTCGTTAGTCTAATTCTGTTGCTGGAAAGTCAATTAAATGACCTTTAGGATTGTATTTTTTACATATACTTCACAGTCTTGCGAAGGAGTAGGGGATTTAGCAATTGTTGTTCGTTGTCGGCTCAGGGAGAAAACGATTTGCAACTTTGCATAACTAACTACTTCAAGGTTAGCCAATTGCATTTAGCCTTGTACTTACAACCGCACCCAGAACTGCTTTTTCCATTTTTATATGTCAAAGACGACAGATTTGTCCATTTTTTGACCTTGTCCGTCCATTTTTTCTGGTTCATGCATCCTAAAGAGAAGTAAGATGAAACCGTCAAAAGGGAAGTATCCAAAACGTAACTCTTTCACATCTGAACATGAACTTGCGTTTGCCGAACATCTGGTGCATATGCATAGGAATGGAGAGATATCGTCTCAAAACATCGGGAGTCATGTAGTCCCCGAGGTTACTAACATGCTTCTTCAGAGGTTCGGTATTTCATTTCCCGAAAAAAGTATCCGGTCCAAGTACTATGCCCTTCAGAGCCTCACTAGACTTTACATTTCATTCAAGAAGCAGGGCACTGGTATGGGGTGGGACTCAACCAACTACACCTTCATGATGGATGATGAACGGTGGTGCCAACTAGTCCAGGTATACTTGTTGGTTTCTTACTTTATTTCAATTCAGAATTATTACATTCTGTCCCCCCCTGGAGTTTCTCTTTATTTGCTAGTTTCTATTTTTATTGCCAGTTCGAATCGCACCATTCTGTCCCCTCCTGCATTTTCTCTTTACTTGCGCTTGGATCTTTCTTTATTGCCATTCAGAATTATTCCTTTCTGCCCCCCTTTAAGCTCTTTACTTGCTGGTTTTTAGCTTTATTGGCATTCAGAAATATTCCTTTCGTTCCCCCCTTGGATTTTTCAGAACTGCATTAATTGATTTGGGGTTGCGGTCTTCTATTAATCGTTTTGTTCTGTTCTGCCGTGTTGTAGGTGAACCAGGCGTATGGTAGATTCTACAACAACTCATGCCTACTTTATCACATGCTCGAGGAAGTTTTCATGAATCGAGGGGCGACTGGGGATTTCAGCGCTGGTTATGTTGAATCACCCCCCAACTCGGCCGACGAGCAGCAAATGGAGAATGCTGCTAGACGTTATGCATCAAAGGGGGTTGTGGACGTGGATTCCTCCGAGAAAGAAGCACCCTCGCAACCTGTGAGTCGGAAAGGGAAACAAAAAGTTAAGAAGACTAAAGGAAAGCGTAGATTGGGTGACATGTCGACAGATTCCTTCTTCTCACCATCGTCCCCCCAATTCCAGCAGTACATCCGCGTCCTAGACAGCATTGACACACATTTCAGCGCCAAAAAGAGCCGTAGCATCAGTGCAGATGTCTCTTCACCTTTGAAGGATCAAAAGGTTGCTTTGGATGAAGATGCGGAGCTAGAAGCTGCACTGGTGCCCCTATGCGCGCTTCGTCTAGACATAACTGTGCACCTGCAGATGGCCGATCTCCTCCGGAAAAAAGCGGAGCGTATCATTTGGTTCTCATACACCACAGACGCTGACCGCCTTGCATTTGTGAGACATCGAGGGTTCCTTCCACCCGCATAGATGCTCTTACCATCCCTGTTCCGATCGTGGCAGCCCGCTCAGTTATCTTTGTGTCCCCGAACATGCATTTCTTATTGAACCTTTATTGTGGATTGAGATAGTTTGAGATTGTTGTACTTTGACGGCAGATTTTTCTATTTGTGTATCCCGAATGAGTCTAATTTTTTTCTGATATAATCCCCCGGATTTAGTGAACTTTTAATTGCTTCATTACATGGGTTAGATGGCTGTAAATTTTCAACTTATGTGGCTTTAATAAAGTTTCGTAAGCAGGGATAAGATGAGCACATTATGGTAACGTTTCGAATTGGCATTGTTTGACCTGATTTTTGTCCATCTCAGCGCTGCCCAAATCTTTGCCTAATAGTTGGACCTAGTTCATGGGTTAGATTAGTTCATTTGGTATTTCTATTTGTTGCTTAGGTATAAATTATTCCCGGAGACTTAATCGTGTCAAATCTACATTGTTCCCCAGGTTGGCAACTTGTTGTATTGCTGGAAACCTTTGCACATGATTCTGTTGCCTAGGTATAAATTGTACATGGGGACTTAATCGTGCTGGTTGCTTCATTTTTTCTAATATTTGGCAACTTGTTAACTTGAGAAACCTTTGCTAAGCTTCCTGCCTGGGTATAAATTGTGAACAGAGATTTAATCGCGTTTCTGGCATTAGTCATTGTTTCCCAGAGTTGCAACTTGTTAACTTGACAAACCTTTGCGTAGCTTCTTGCCTAGGTATAAATTGTACTTGGAGTTCTATTCGTGTTGGTTGCTTCATTGTTCCCCAGGTTGGCAACTTGTTACCTTGAGAAACCTTTGCTAAGTTTTTATATTACAAAGTTTAGCATTGCTTCATTGTGAACTTCTTCTTTTGCTATGCTTGTTTTCCGTCAAATAGGTTCAGGTAAATTATCATTGTTCAGTCTACAATATTTATTCATAAATTGTACCTAGGCATTGTTGACTTTCACCTTTAATCCATTTGACTTCACTTCTATTTGCAGGGATTCGCACCGCCAATTGCCAACTTGATAGTCAAAGCAGTTGGATGGATAACCAGGGGCATATTCAGGGTGGACACCTGGACGACGAGACGGACAATATTGATATCGATCACGTCCTGGCGGCAGTTGTGCTCCTGGGTGTTATGTTCTTTGACCCACGCTTTAACCGTGTCCCCAGAAGAAGAAGAGTCCGAGATAGTGCGCTCTCGGGGAGGGACTATGTGCTTGAGCTAATAAACGGACATGAGGACAGAATTATTGAAAACATGCGCTTGGATGTTCCCCAATTTCTGTTCTTGTGTGATTTGTTGGTTCAACGTGGTTATTGGCATGCATATCCTTCACATCAGGTTGGGGTTCATGAATCTGTTGCTTTAACTCTAATGTGCCTGAGCCATGATGAGTGGCACCGTGTTCTAGCCGAGCGGTTCCAGCATTCAACGGAGACGATTGATCGCCATGTTCGTCGTGTGTTACGGGCATTAGTTCGCCTCGGTCGGGATCTCGTTAGGCCAATTGACTTCGATGAGACTCACCCAAGAATTTTGAACAATGCATCACTCATGCCGTGGTTTCGGGTTTGTATTTTTAGCATATGGATTGAACTTTATGCTTTCAAATTTCAATTTACAATATTCTAAAAAAAATTAGTTTTGTTGTATACTTTTATAGGATTGTGTAGGGGCACTAGACGGGACGCACGTCTCCGCTTGGTGCACAGAAGAAATACGAGAGAGGTATAGAAATCGGCATGGCGACTTATCCCAGAATGTCCTTGCTGCCTGCGATCATGACATGCGATTTGTATATGTTCGGGTCGGTTGGGAGGGTAGTGCTCATGATGCCCGAATTCTTCAAGATACCTTGCTAGATCCTGATTCGGGTTTTCCTATGCCACCGCAAGGTATGTGCTCTTCTTCCTATTGTACCAACTCAAATTAAGAAATTGTATAATAGTAGTTTTAAATACTTTCAAGGTGGTCCATCATTCAGTATTTGAACAATGCCCCCGTTTCTCTTTGTTCTCTTCAATACCTTCAAATTTATCAACATGACATCATTGACAGGGAAATATTATGCGGTAGATGCTGCTTATAGAAATATGCCGGGTTTTATGGCACCGTTTAGGGGAGCACAGGGCACGCATCATGAGCGGGCTGCTAAACGCTTGTTCAACAGGCGGCATGCATCGGTTAGAAATATTATTGAGCGTACATTTGGGGTTCTTAAGAAGCGATTTCCAATACTCAAGGGTCCAATGCAGAACTACCTAATAGCAACTCAGAATAATATTGTGCTTGCGTGTTGTACTTTGCACAATTTTATGCGCGCATACTCCCCAGCGGATGAGTACTTCAATGAAGAAGCAGCCCTTGGAGCCCTAGCTGATGCACAGATAGCAGGGGAGCAGCCGCATCCGGGTCAACCCATCGATATGTCACAGCAGGGCATAGATAATTGGAACGAAGATCGGCGGGCGATGGCGGCTCACATGTATTTGAATGCGCATAACTAGGCTCATTGGACCGATAGACCCTAAATAAAAGCTTAATAGTCTTATTCTATGAAACGTGTGATTTCCACTTGATTATGAATGTGTAACAAATGCTATTGTGTAATGTCGACCACGGATTAGAACCTTTATCTTATATATGCTAACTCGTGCATATCTCTAACCCCCTATATACACCTAAATGCTTATTAATTCATCAAATATGTGGATGAAGCTATTGGGCAAAAAAACCAAAAACAAGTTAAGTAGTAGTAGTTGATGTTGGACAGAGGAAATTGGTAGTATATGCCACTTCGACCACAAATTGCAAACTCTAACTCGTTTATAAAAGTGTCACATTTGCTTTGTTACTGATGCTATTGGGCATTTATCCAATAAGTAGTGTTTTTGAAAAACTGGTCAATCCAAACGCTTGTATTTTTCAAAAACAAAGAGTTTTTCAAAAACTTCCATCCAAACATTTTTTGAAGTTTTTCAAAAAATGCTACAGTGCTGTTTTTGAAAAACAACGCCAAAAACAGCTATTCCAAACGGAGCCTTGGATTTTTGAGATTTGGAAGTACTAAATTATCCGTTGTCTTCTGAAATATGAATTTCTTGTGCTGATGAATTTTAGTTTGACGGTCAAAAAAGGGCCTTACCGACCTAAAGCGTGCCATTTTTTTTATTGGAAATTTTAATGTCTTATTTTTAATTAATTAATTTAATTTATTCTCCGTTTCCCTTTTTTTTTAAAAAAAATTTGTATTATTCTTCCCGCGTACTAATAATGAATGGCGGGAAGCTATATTTTCTCCATTTCCCCTCTTTTTTTTTTGCATATTTTAATATTTCGAAACCTCGTACTGAATCGAAACTTCCAAAAGCGAAATCTTCGTCAAAAGATCAAAATACTGAATAGAAAATGGCGAAGAAGAAGAAAGACGAGGAGCAGCAGCTGCGCGATGCGATGAAGGCCTACGGCGAAGCGAAGGCGGTTGGGAATAGGGCGGAGGAGGCGCGGTGGGCGAATTTCATTGGAAACATCCATAAGAATCGAGGGGAGTACGTGGAGGCGCTGGATTGGCTGCAGAAGGATTATGAGGTTTCAGTGAAGCATTTGCCGCCCAACCAACTCCTTCCTACTTGTAATACCCTCGGCGAACTCCACCTCCGCCTCCAACATTTCCACGAAGCCCTAAAGATTCAGGCAATTGATAATTTGACCCTTTTTTTCCCCCTTTACTTTGGGAAATTGTCCTTGCTCATAGGGTTATGTGTTCTACTTGGTGCATTATGAGTCGTACCGTTGGCCTGGAATCTTAATTTTGTCAATTTCTAGTGAAAGTGAATAGGAAGTAGGTTACCAGTAAGAAATTGAGCCATTTTTTTTTGGGGAAATGGTAATTGCTCATGGGTTTTCGCTACTGTGTGGAAGTGTTGTACATTATGCATTATGAGTTGTACGTTGGCTTGGAATATGAACTTTGTTACCTTTTGGTTAGAGAAATAAGGAAACTTTATGAAAATGATGCATTTGGTTGCCTAGTTAGCTTTCGATATTGTAATTGCGTTCAGTCGGGCTTGAATCTCCATCTCAGGAAGGTTATGTGATCATTGCTCTTACTTTGCAACAGGCTTCTTTGGTTAGGAAACTGGATTAGTTTGAGGTATGCTTAAGCTGGCCCATGGCACCAACGTATGGTGGATTAGTTTAAAGTGCATGCAAGCTGATTTGAGACACCTGACAGACAATGGCAATAAATTCATATAGTTGTATGACTATTGATTTGTGGTGTTCTAATTTGTGCT
Source organism: Coffea eugenioides (assembly GCF_003713205.1). Taxonomy (NCBI): domain Eukaryota; kingdom Viridiplantae; phylum Streptophyta; class Magnoliopsida; order Gentianales; family Rubiaceae; genus Coffea; species Coffea eugenioides. The sequence goes on from NC_040041.1 coordinate 11,962,610, forward strand.
TATCTAAGAAGTTGTTAAGCCTTTTTATGAGCCTTTTTATGAATCAAAGTATGTATATAATTTGTATTTGCATTTGGAGGAAGTACAGTTTCATCAGTAGGTCTCTGTTCTTGCTGAATTTGCAATCTGTTTTCAAATTTCAATCAAAATATTCACTTTTTCTTTGTTTATGGTTCTTGTTTCTTATTGGTTTTCGTCTTACAGGAAAAGCACTTAAGGCTGGCAGAGGACACAAATAACCTCATTGAGCAACAAAGAGCAAGTACACAACTCGGTCGGACATACCATGAAATGTTTTTGAAGTCTGAGGATGACCATTCCTCGATTAGGAATGCCAAAATGTACTTTCAATTAGCCATGAAACTTGCTGAAGATATCAAGAAGAGTCCAACAGATAGCAAATCTTCTATTGTTAGGGAGTACATTGATGCTCATAATAACCTTGGAATGCTTGAAATCGATCTTGATAACTTGGAAGAAGCCAAGAGAATTCTCAATAGAGGATTAACAATCTGCGATGAAGAAGAGGTTGATGAGGATGATGATGCACGTAGTAGGCTGCACCATAACCTTGGCAATGTTTATATGGACCTTAGGGAATGGGACAAAGCACGAGAGCACATAGAAAAGGATATCACAATTTGTAAGAAAATTGGGCATTGCCAAGGTGAGGCAAAGGGTTTTATTAATCTTGGGGAGTTGCACTACAAAGTCCAAAAATACAATGAGGCCATAATTTGTTACCAAAAGGCCCTTCAACGGGCAAAGTCAATGGAAGATGAGGATGCTTTAGTGAGTCAAATTGAACAGAATATTAAAACTGTAGAAGCAACAATTGAAGTAACGGAAGAATTAAAGCATGAATCTCAGAACCTCAAAAGGCTGGAAAGGAAGTTGCAAAGTGCTAGAGGCACAGGATGTGAGAGGAAGAATTTACTGCAACAGATTGTATCTCTTGGTCATCTTATTGAGAAATCAAGCATGACACTTGCATGGAGGAAGGTACCTATTAGAAACTATTTCCTTATCTGTTTTCACATTTGGTGTGATCAGCATCATACTTGAAAGAGCCAATTGTATCAGAATTTGATAGTACCCATATCTGGAATCATGAATATGAAGAATCATGCAGTTGGTTTAGACCTGTTGGAAGTAGTTTATCATAGGAAACACCAATTATTCCATAGACCAACCAGAGTTTGACTGCCAGAAATGAAAGTTCTGCAGTACTTTAAGCTTTCAACATGATGAAATGTTCACATTCCCTGATGGAACATTGTGATTTAAGATGCTCATGCATATTAAAGAGAATATCTTGCATGACTTAGATGTTCTTGGTCCTGAGGGAAATTAGTCTTAAATATGGAAGTGTTGTTTATGTACTCATAATTTGACATTCAAGAATTTTGGAAGGCATGTTTTTTTCCCCCAACCCATGTCTGCTAAGCTACTGCAACAATGAGTTATTCTGCTTTGTATTTCTTATAGCATCTTAAGTATGCAAAGATGAAGAAAAGGATTTCAAATGAGGTTTGTGATAAAGAGCACCTGGCAGATTCATTTCTTGCGATTGGAGAGTCGTACCAGAAGCTTAGGGAGTTCAAGAAAGCTCTTAAATGGTACACAAAGAGCTGGGAATCATACAAGCTAATTGGCAACTTCGAGGTAACTCAATATCTCTCTCTACACTACTATGTCCTGCTTCTTTTGTACATTTTTGATATAGGAAGTTTATGCATGAGACTGGTTTATGTAAGACAGCAGTTTATAAAATATATTTTGACACCTGAATATTAGCTTTTCCCTCGATCTGTGTGAGTATATTATGTTTATGTGAATGTTGTGCTTTTAGGGACAAGCATTATCCAAGATTGAGATAGGAAACGTTCTCGATTCTGATGGTGATTGGATGGGGGCCTTAGAGGCTTTTGAAGAAGGTTATAGGCATGTAACTTCGACTTGACTGTTCTCTTTGCCTTTAAAATGGCTTCTTTCCAGATAGGTCCTTGTTTGACCTGGTACTTATTATAACAAGCTGGTGCTTGGGATTTTTCTTATGAACTTGCCAATTAGGTTCTTTTTTCACACAGAAGGTTTATAGCCTATGCACTGACACGCACCAACAGATTATGTCCTTAGCTTTCTTGTTTTGAAGATCATAGGCACATTCAAGCACACAGACAATTGCAAGTTATTTTTGGTTGTGTTCACATGGCCCTGCAGAGGTCTAGATGCATGTCTCCTAGCCAAATTCATAAAAGAAGTCCTTGTATGCAGATAATTTAAAAAAAAGTTGTTGCACATTTGTAATTTTGACTAGTGATTACTGAAAAACTTGGGTTAGTCTTCCATGTAAATTTCTGTCAGTTGATGCAAGAAAAAACAAAGAAGAGATCAATAAAATCACTAGAGGGAAAGAAAAGTAGTTATTAGTCCTTTATTATTTTACAGCACCACAAACTTTTTGCTACAACAGGTGAAATTTGCTTTAAAAGATGCTGCATTTTGTCATAATCTATCTGTGACTATTTTCTTTTGGAGCATCCATCATGTCTTGACTCATGCCACATGGTGTTTTTCTACAATGCAGGATTGCTCTTGGAGCTAAAATTCCTTCTGTTCAGCTGTCTGCTCTTGAAAATATTCACTACTGTCACATGATCAGATTTGATAATGCTGAAAAGGCTAGGTACTAAATTCTTTTCTGATTTGGAGACCTATGTGAATTCGTCTGTGACATTAAAAGGTTCTTTAAGAATAAAACTTAGGAGTGAAAATCTTCTTAGCACCTGTAGGTTGAAGTGTATTTTTTTTACGTGACCTTTAACCGCTATGAAGTACATGCTACTCCTGCATTTTTTTTAATCCTAGCACTCACACAAGTATGTTTCCACTTTGATTATCTATAAGGTACACCTGCTTGATGACATAAGATTCTTTTTTTAGGAGTCTGAAATTGTCAATTGACAAACTAAGGCATTCAGGAAGTAAGGGAATTGAGGCAAAAGATACGGCAGGCCACTGTTGTTCTGAAACTGATACTGAGATTGATGATCACTCAGCAAAAAGGTCTGAAGTTAGCATTTCACCGGAAAGAAGTTCATCAAATTTCACTAGGTCAAAGTCTCATTCATGTGAGGAGGACTTAAATGAAGATGCTCCATTGATCTCATTTCTCCATCCTGGTAAAAAGGCAGCAAAGTTGAGAACCCGTTGTGAAGCAGCAGTGCATACTTCTATCAAGCCTCCTGAAACCTCACCCAGGAGCACATCGATGTCTGTTGGCAGCCAGGCAGTTGGTCGTAAACGTACCCGTGCTGTTATTTCTGATGATGAATATGAAAACAATGAGGAATATACCTCCAGAAGAACAATTTATAGTGGCCACGCAGAAAAAGTTGCTACTTCAGATGGATGTAAGTCAATAATCATTGCATTCAGCTTTATGATTGCGACAGCTAAGATGACAGCACTCACTTGCTTTTGTCAATTTGCAGTGGAGAATACAAAGAATTCGAATTGTCCTGCTGCTAATGAGTTCCCTGTAAGCAACTCTTTGATCAAACTCTCATGTAACACTATCCCTGCAAACTATGCTTGATTCTTTTTGTTTTGGTAGGATATTTCACCGCTTGCCTCAAAATGTGCCATGAATGCTTGTACTCCTGTTAACCTTGAAGAAAGTAGTTGTTCGTACAAATCCAGAACTTCAATCTTAGTTGCTCAAGATGGCAAGGATTTCAGACATTCAAGCACAACTGAATTTGCAAGTGCCACTGGAAAGCTGCCTTTCAAACACAATGTGCCAAATATTTGTTCCTCTCCTGATGAAAGCTGTGTAAGTACATTTACATAATTTTTTCTCATTACTCTCTATATTAAGTAACAGTATGAAAACTGCCTAAATTAAGTGATAGTGCGATTGTAAGCCAGTATTGATGCTATATGATGCATGAAATTCGATACTGGCTAATGTCTGCTTTTACTCCCTTGACAATCCAAGACTCCTGTACCAAATTGAATGCCCTCTTATTTGCATAATCTAGATAACTGATGCCTTTGTATCTTTAATGTCAATCGATTTTGGCAACACTTAATTTTGGGTTTCAGGTGTATTTGCTATCATCATATATTTTGGCTGCAATACTATAAGTCTGTCCATAAATTATAGCATTTTGTACTTACTGTGTTGATTGCAGCAACATATACCAATCAAAGTTGATGATTACTTGGTACAAATGAAATTAGACTCATTCGTGAATCGAGACAAACTCAGCATAGAGCAGATGAAGGCTGAAGTGGCATGCTTGTACTACCTACAACTACCCTCTGAGAGGAGAGCAAAGGGTAGAAATAGTTTTTTTCTTTCTGAAGTTAATTTGCAATTTGCTATTTTGCTTTCCAACTAGGAAGAGATGGACCGTGTCTATGAAAAGCTAAAAGTCCATTTAAAAAGCTTAAGTGTTTGTATCCAAGAGTAACTGACGAGCAACATGAGGGACAGTTAATTTCATTTTCCTTCATATGTTTGTTTTACTAGAATTTTTTTTAAAATTAAGAAAGTGGATAAGAATGGAAAGGTTTGTGATGTTGAAGTTCTTGGATATATAAATTTACCGCTCAATATTTTTCATGGTGTAGATAGGTCTTCACTAATTTGACGCCTAGCATGAGATTTTGTATCTATGCCTCAACATAAGAACCCAGCTGTTAATCAATAGTGTACTGACATTTGAGATCACCAATGTCATACTTGTCAGTATGTATATTTGTTTCATCCCCTATTCCATTGTGACACTATTATGCCTGCCACAGTATGAATGGTCCATGCCATGAAGAAATATTATGCCCCATCAGTATATTTATTTTGGTGCTTAGGTTTATTTTGTTTCTTTCCTCTCAATGCCACTGCTGACACCTATGCTTATGTCACACTTACAGCCGTCAAATTGACACATGGACCTCAACATGGAGTAATTATAAGTGTGTAATTTGTTCAAAACAATTGAGTGCATAACCCAAAATGAATCAATTAGTGCTTGCATTTCAATGGGCTAGAGAGCGAAGGAAAATAGTTGTGCATAATAGATGCAGTCTCTGCATTATACTAAAAATATGTATGTTAATTTGGGAGATTAATTTTATCCTATGGATGTTTTGGTCCAAATGATCTGCTTCACCTCCTTAGCAGCTAAGTAACTTGTAATTTGGCAAAAACTTTGTTATGTATCAAAGTGAAATGATGGAGTCTGATTACCCAACAGATTAACAAAATTATCATCTTGTTATTCCCTAATGTGCTTCATCTTCTTAATAGGATACTAATTTGAAATTGATAAAATTATTGTTAATCTGAATTATTTGACTGATCAATGAAATTATGATCTTGCTATTCTTAATTGCTGAAATTGATTACAGAGTAAGAATTTAAATATTTCTTCATGTTTCCATGTAGTTCATATTTTCCTCTTTAGAAACCTACATTGTGAAAGGAGTTGAAGTGTTATACACGCAATTAACTTTAGGTTAGTAGGTTAAACAGTTATTTCTAATTTTCAAAGCCACTAGGTTACCACAGTTTGGTTTGTGCTTCTCCTCTGTATTACAGACTTGCAGCAATTGTTACTAACTTTAGCTTACATTTTTCTTTTCTTTAGATTTTGCTGTTTTGTATGCTATACCATTATGCAATTGCAATTTTATTCTGGTGGCGTGTATGGCCATGTTGTCTCATTCTTGCTTTTGGACCAACCCTGCATTTGTTGATTTTTGTTGTGCTAGTACACGCTTTTGTGTGGTTGAAGCTAGAACTTGTGTCTGGATTTGGATCAGTGTCTAGTGTCTATTACCAAACCCATTGTCTGCCTGTGCAGGGGAATGGAAGGAGAACATTTTTTTTTACATGACACAACAAAATGGATGGTGTGAAAGACTCATATAATGTAATGAAAATACTCTAGTTAAAACCTGGGAAAATCAGTAAAAGATTAAATGGAAAAGGAAATGAGTGCTAAAACTCTAATTGTCACCTAGTTGTACCTCTGATAATGAAGCAGTATAATTCCTGCAGGTATCACCAAACATGATTGCTTAGTTGCAAGTTTTTTTTATTATAAAGTGATGTTATCTCAAGCATGGATAGTAGCTTACACAGATATGCTATCACATCAGGTTTGGTGCCAGTGGTTCAAGACATAAAATATGATGGTAGATCTTTAGAAACTTTGGAAGCTTACATATTGAAGAATTGCGAACTTGGAAATGGCCAGATTGAAGTTTCAGTTGGGGGTATGTCTATAGCACTTGAACCTTCTATTTATGTGAAGCAGTTTTCATAATCTGGGGGTGCTTAATTTTCATTTCCATCAGTTTACTGCTTTTGAATTCTTTGAAACAAATGATAAACTGTTTTAACCTTCTACCGGGAGATGCATGTCTTCTGCAATAGATGACCATGGATGGATGAAATGACAGGAGATAACTTCTGGAGTATATTGCAAGATTGCATAAAGGACACGTACATATTTCCATTCTTGTCTAGCTGTTCCAACTTGTACTGTACTGTAATCTTTATACTTGACTTCAACTTGTATTAGCTATAAGTTCTGTTGAAAGTCTTTAGTGTATGATTGTGGTTTTGCATTTTGTTTTTGCATGTTAACTGTCTTAGGTAAGAAATGGATATGCTGATTACAATGAGTATTTGATAGGACTACTTCAGCAGAAGGTTTGGCTGTTGGAGCTATTTTGTTGTCCTTAAGTTACCATGGTATCACCATACTGGACCACAACTTGGTAGTATTGTTCCAAAAGTAGTAGACTACGGAAATTTTCTTGGATCAAATTGCATACTGAAAGTGAATGTGTTTTGGCTGGCTAAATCTAACCCTTGAAGTACATTTTGCCCTTGGAGTCAATGCTATACAGTTCACAATCGGCACCCAAAGAGATCTTGCAACCTTCCAAATCGTAGTTTTATGCAAATGTATAGTCAAAATAATTACAGAAATAATTGTATAACCCAAAAAGGATTCTAACCACGTCAAGAATGTTAGTGTTTTACTATGATTTTGAACTAATGTATAGTCTAGACAAGGCTATCCATGGCCAACCACAGTGCTTGCGGCAACTCATGAACCTACTTACCCTCCATGGACCATAGAGATGCATCTTCTTTATGAGACTATCCATTTGCCTTTTTGTATTGGTGTTCACTTAGAAGTGATCAGTAGTGTGTGTCTTCCTGCGTAATTGTATCTCTTAAGCTTGTATCCACCCCAAGTTGGCCTCTGTGTTCATTATCATCCAAATTTAGGTTTTCATCCTTGAGATTAATTGTTTAACCTTGTTCCAGAAACTCATGTATTGGATTTGATGCTATATTTGTTTCTTTGCACTACATTTTTAGGACTCAGAAATGTTGTGCTGTCATTTGTCTGGGTAAGGTCATAAACTGGATTAGTATACACAGAAAGTCCCTCATACGATCTCACCTGTCCTCTCCCTAAGATTACATTTTAGGATATTTCAAATTTTTCTTTTTTTTTTTGGGCGAAGTCTTATGTTTTACCTTTTTCTCATTATTGATCTACTGGTTTTTGAGCCTGTGTCCTACTCTCTTTTAGAAGCATTTTGTTGTGTCCTTGTACTGTTCTGCCACATCTCATGTCCATAGCCATGTTTCATAGCTTTGCCACAATGTGAGTTCAAGTGACAGGTATCCAAAAGATGCAATATCCACTGATTTCTCCAATAAGGTTACATAGGCACTAGACTATACGCATAAAATGGATGTGTGTGCAATATAAAGATTCAATGAACAAATTGTAGAAGCTTAGGAATCTGACGTCGACATTTTTTGAATTCTTGGAAGTCAGATAGTGTGGTTTACCTATTTTAAGTTTGAATATGCTTCATTAATTTGTGTCAGTTGGATTTCTCAACATCAAAATTCACATGCAAGTTCGATAAAAAATCATGCATCAATTTGTGGTGGTAACTTTGATAACGTTTGCATAAAGTAAAATAAGATGTGTTCTTCCAGCCGTTTGGGTCTCTAGTCTTTTAAATATACTGAGTTTGACCCAAACGATCACAAAAGATGAGTTTCTTCATTAGAATTTAAGTCACTTTTTAAAACAGTATTTCTATAGTAAATTAGAAATTGAAGCATCTTGTTTCCTTTTTTCTTTTTTCTAGACCTCTAGAATCTTGTCATGAAGAATTTTTCCAGAATTGAAGCCAGAACTTTAGTGAGTTAAAACTTGGGGAAGATTCCTTTTTTTTTTAATCCCAGCCCATACAAACATGAAGTCAGCCTTCATTTTGTATACCCAAAAGCTCGTAATATCTCGTGCCAGTGGCTACTCTCTGTGAGTCTGTGTGCCATATTTTTTAACTTTGTATTAGCAAGTTAAAGAATGAAGAGCAAATTGATCTCTTATATTGCTTAGCCATAAATGTTGGCTCTGTTTTGGCTGTCTTGCTGATAACTATTTTTCCATAATATGAGCATGTCTATTACCTTGGCTTACTATTTGAGATTATTAACAATAATGACTGGTATTGTAGTCATGTAGCACATTCGTGGCAACTATATAAAATTGTCCAGTATGAGTTTATTTTTCTGTATGAAGCTACGCTTAAGTCCTTTGTTTTGTTTGTTGCAAACCCCTTTATTTATGCATGGTATCATTGTCTTTCAAGTAGTGTGGGTACAAAAGCGAGTAATGAAGTTATACATTGACTGCTGCGAGGAACTATCAGAACAACCCAATTTGAAGGTTCTTAAGAAGCTATACAACTTAGAGGTGGGCTAAAATAACTTGTGTTGGTTTTTTGCTGCTTGCTTTCGATAAGTTTTAATGACTGCGGGAGAATTTATAGGCATTAGTCCTTTCACAAGCTGCTATAATCACCCATGTGTTCCCAGGTATCAGAAGATGAAATTGTTGTCTCTGACTGTGAACTGCAAGATATATCTGTCGCACCACTGCTTGATGCCTTGCATGCACACAAAACAGTTGCCATCATAAACCTTTCTCACAATCTCTTAGGTAACTTTTATTTGCTTGTCATTTCACTTGGTTTTTCAGACTTCAAACCAGTAGCATTCCTTATTGTTTCTCTCAGGAAGTACCCATGATAAATTCTTTTCTCTTTGATTGGTAAGTACATTGTTGCTGTTTTCCAGGAAATGGAACAATGGAGAGACTCAAGCAAGTATTTGCATCATCAGGACAGAATTATGGTGCTTTAGTATTAGATTTGCACAGCAACCGACTTGGTCCCACAGCTTTATTCCAAGTGTGTTCCATCTCCTACACTCTGTATTTTTCATTCTTTTATTGGTGACAGGAAACTCTTAAGCCTGGAAAATTAAGTGATAGATTTGAACATAGATGTCAACTCCTAAAATTTTAGAAACTGTTATGGTTTAATGTTTGAAGAGATAAGTTCAATGGTCATGTATGGAGTATAGGAATACAATAGTTATTCTTATTTCATACTTTTTCTTCTAGATCAATATTACAACTTTTTAATTGAAGCAGTTTAACATGATAAAGATCTTTATTTTTACAAATAGGGGATAATCATGTCAGGAAGCTACATAAATCCTACAATATTAAGGTGGTTTTGTATTTTTTTGGAATGATATACAGGTATGTTAAAGCAGAAAAGTGTGACTCGCGGTCATCTTACCCTTATCTTGTTGTAGGTTTATTGAATTTTGTAGTTGGTGAAACCCTGTACTAGATTTGCTTGTCTGTAGAATAGAAATTTTCGTTTTTTGAAGACCATATATTCCTAATCGTGTTTATGCAGAAAGCTTTATCTGATCTTGATTTAAATATGAAGTAAAAATAGCTATTAGTACATATGTATATACAACAATGCTAGGATTTTTCAAACCATTGCCTGCTTGGATGTCGACACTTTCTTAATTTAACTGCACTTTTGTGAAAAAACTAACACTTTGCGACTCACATAACTGGTGCTCTTTGGGCATCCTTAAACAAGCTAAGAATTTTATCACGTTATGCAGCTTCTGCATTCTCTCTCTCTCTCTCTCTCTCTCTCTCTCTCTCTCTGTGGAAGGTAGTTCAAGAAGTCAATTACTGTATCTTTCTAGGTTGTTCTATTTATAGGAAAGTGTAGTGAATTCTTTCCTCTCTGTCCCTCTGTGGCAGACATAAAAGCATTTCTTTCATTTTCTTCAGATGCAAGCGACCAGAATTTGCAGGAAAATTTGTTTAGCCACATGAACTAACTAATATCTAACCACTTCCTTTTGAAACTTTCCTGCCTTTATCTCATCATTACGAGTTCAGCTTTCCAATGAAAATTTCATTTCATTCAACAATAGCCTAGTCTTATGTCATCAATCAAACTCTTTGGATTGTGACGTTGTACCTGAGAATTGGTGTCGAATCTGCACAGGCAGAACCTACCATTTCTTTGCTCATTATACAAAAAGATCAATAGATTCATCCAATGATACTTATATAACAGACACTTATGATGTATTTCCAAAAAGAATGTATAAGATCATGATCAGTTAAGTTTACTGATATGCTCTCAAATTTTTAGCTTTTATCAAAGTGAATTGTTCGCAAGTTCTTTAAAACTGTCGCTGAGATGCCCTGCATTACGTGATTCTTGCACTTTCACTCTCTGGACAATAATTTCTGGATTTTTTGAACTGCTCGATGTTTAAGCTACACATCGAACTGTAAATCACCTTTTAACTTTGCAAAGGGTTTTTTTTTCCCTTCTCTTTTTTGACTAGTTGACACATTTTTTATTAAAGCATGTTCAAGTTGTATATCCGGAGTATCCTGCCTCCAAATTTGGCTATATAGGTGGCTAGACCATGCAAAAAGCTGCTGTGTCCCAAAGTACAAAAATCTCTTAGAAAATTGTAACATCCCATAAAGAATCTCTCTTGGTGGAATACTCATTCTATTTTCAATGATATCAATGTGAGAAGTTGCACAGGCTATTCGATTTAAGTAAAATAATTGATACCTTCATCTATTTAAGTGATGCTTTATTTGTACACGATAAGAGTTGGCTATGCTGGAGAACTACTTGAACTATAATCTGTTTATGGATATCTATACATCCTGAATGGAAAGTTGCTCGAATTGCAAATTTTTTTAGCTGCAGCAGGGAACACCACGATTTGCTCCTGTAAGAATTTTTGTTCTCTTGATTTACAGATTTGTGAATGCCCGGTGCTATACTCACGATTGGAAGTATTAAACATTTCTGGCAACCGCTTGACTGATGCATGTGCTTCTTACCTTTCTTGCATTTTGAAGAACTGCCAAGGTGAACTTCTTTCCCCTTCCACCCGATCTTTTTTATTTTCCCTTTGCTCTTCTATAATCATTATCCATTTTATTAAGAATAGTTTCAAACCTGGCTTAGTTTCATGATCTGCTAGAAACATAATTGTGGCATCTTTTTTATTTTTTTGTTGGTGCTTTTAGTTTAGTGCCTAACATACTAAAGAAATTGGTAACTTATAGTGTACTACTTTGATTGCTGCCAAATAGTGTAAACTAAGAAAATAAAGCTCTTTCTCACAATTTATGGCGTGTCTGTATTTCTATTGCAGTAATTTTCCTTTTTTTCATTATTCTTTTTCATTTAATTGATCTTCCTCTTTGTTCTTGTTTTCCTTCTAATAAAACCATTTCATTGTTCCAGCTCTTTATAGTTTGAATGTCGAACACTGTTCTATCACGTCTAGAACAGTTCAAAAGATTGCTGACTCACTGGATTCTGGATCTGTATTAACAAATCTCTCTTTAGGTACTTCTTATAAATGCAAATCTATTTTCAGGATTTCTATGTACACTATTTAAGACTCTCTCTCTTTTAACCAGGATATAATAACCCAGTATCTGGGAATGCCATTACGAACCTTATGCTTAAAATTGCTGATTTGAAAAGGTTTGCCCTGTTTCTGCATCTAAATCAATTTTCTTTTATGTGCATAATTTGTTCTAAATGATATCTTGAATCGATAATAATGTAACATTTTACAACTTGATGTTTCTAGATTTCAAGAGCTCAATTTATCTGGTATTAAGTTGAGCAAACCTGTAGTAGGTAGCCTTTGCCAATCTGCCGTGAACTTAAGATTGTCAGCTTTGATGCTTGCAGGCTGCAGTATTGGAATGGTAAGTTGATTGTTGTGTCTGTTTTCTAGCAGATTCTCTTTGACTTAATATCCTCAATTTTAAAGTTACTTAAGATTCTTTTTGCAGGATGGGGCATTACAGTTGACTAAGACACTCTCAAATGAGACTCAGGAACTGGTGAAGCTGGATCTATCATCTTGTGGAATAACATCAGAGTATTTCAGTATGCGAAATACCGGAATTTGTTTAATCAATGGTATTCTTGAGCTGAATCTTGGAGGAAATCCTATCATGCAAGAGGTATTTTTTCCCCCCTAAGGAGCAAAAGACGGTTTTGCTTATATTCTTGGGATGTATTTTCGGTGCTGCATATATATGTACCCGTCTATCTGTTTATATATGGTATTCTTGAGCTATTATGCAAAAGGGAGCAGAAGAAAGGGTTTGTGCTTATGTTGTTCTTAATTGTGTTTTATGCTCTGGATACACTCACACACACATATAATAAAGATAGCATAGATCTAACGGGTTAGAGCTAAAATATAGAACAATATACTGCTTTAGATTTCTCCAAGAGCCTCAACAGTCCTGGAGGTCTTACACTGCGTTCTGTGGCCTTACACTGCCCGGGCCGACTGTTGGGACTTCACAAGTAACATGTTCGACATCAAAGATCTAAGCTTATAGATCTATACTAGCAGCATTATAATAAGCTGGAATACATAATTGTCACCCCACTTCCCCCTCTGGCTCTGATACCCGAATGAGGAGGAGAGGACCTACACACACACATGTGGGGTGTGTGTGTGCGCGCGCGCGCATGTTTGTCTATATATATTCAGACAACCAACTCATAAGTGGTGTTATTGGGTAAGATTGCCCAAGGTTGATTCGTGATTAGATATTTAGTCACATAGTGGCATAATCCATTTGTTTTCTGTAAAACATCCTTGCATTCAGTGCTTGATCTATCTTAGTCTGTCAACTACCACGGTGGTGAAGTTAATACTTGAGAATCACAGTAACCTGCTATTGACATTTTTGACGTGCATTCATGGATTCATACAGATAATGTGACCAAGTTCCAGCAAGTTGAATCGGTTATAAACTATTGATATTAACTTTACAATCACAATTACTGGTATCTGATGTGCATGAATCAAGGCTTATATTGATTTTGAGTGTCCATATGCACTGTTTTTCTTTATATATATAAGGTAAAGTGAGGTGCCCATCATCGTATTCTAAATGTCATGGGCCTCTAGATGTAATAATCTAGCACTAGTAAGGTTATAAAAAGGTTTGTCAAAAGAGCTCTTTAACAGGATTCTGGCATCATTTTTCTCTTTAGAATCTAAATGAAACCATGATATCAGGGTGGCACTGCACTGGCCTCTGTACTTGCAGATCCTCGATGTTGTTTAAAAACTTTGGTACTCTCCAAATGCCAACTTGGGCTAATTGGCATCCTTAGGATACTTGAGGCACTGTCGAGCAATTGCTATCTCGAAGAGCTCAACTTGGCCGAAAACATCCTTCCAGCTGAATTAGGATATAGTTTGCCATCAGTGAAAGGAAGCCCAAACTCCACGCAGACTAAGCTCATTCTTCCAAACTCTTTACACAAAGCATCTGCACATAAAGAGTTTGAGACTTCTACACAAGAGTTCTGTGCTGCTAACACAGATTTCAATCAGATCGAAGTTGCAGATAGTGATGATGATACATTTGGGGTGAATGTTACTGCTTCTGGATTGAGCAACGAGCATATTAGCTCATCCCAGGAGAGCCTACTGAATTCAGAATCTGAATACATTCAGGGGGTTCTGGCTGCTATTACCATGGCAAAACAGTTGCAAATTTTAGACCTCAGTAAAAATGGTTTCTCCCAGCATGTTGTGGAGAGTTTGTTTACTGCATGGTCAAGTTCAAGAGCTGGTTTAGCTCAGAGTCATATTCAGGATAATGTGATTCATCTGTCAGTGGAAGAAAACAAATGCTGTGGCATCAGGCCCTGCTGTCAAAAGGTTTGAGCTATATAACTGCTGAAATTGCTGATTATATCAGTCGGCTTCACTGAAGATTTGAAGTGGACGCAATCAACATGGCATTGACCATATTCAACTATTTGGTGCCTCAACAATGGCTATCAGAAAGCCACGTACATAGAATCTTTTTCTACTTGTGATTATTACCAAATTTTGAATTCATTTATCTGTGTAATTATGATAACAATGAGCTGTACTTGTGTTAAAAGGATCTGTGGGAGGCCCATGTTTGTTCTCGTTACCTTTTTTTTTTTTTTGGTAACATTCTCCTATTTGGGCTATATTTGGTAAAACAACTTCTTATCCATACGTTGCTCGTACACTGCTTTAAAATGTCGTTTCATGCTATTTGGACCTTGGCTATAAGGAGTTTTAGTCTAAAGATGGGTCTCGTGGTGCTTCTTGACCCTCCCAGCTCTGGTGCATGATTCTTACCAGTAAATTATATGGGTGCATCCTGCAGTAAATTAGTTACTCCTTCCATTCCATTGACATTGTTACGATTTTTTTTTTGTGGTATATCCCAAATGAATTATCACACATCTATAATGGAAAAATAATTTTCATCCAAATTTAAATCTTACCCTTCTCAAATGTGGGCCCCATAACTTTTACTATTAAGTCAAAAGAAAATGAGGAGGACTAACAATTTGGAGCGTGAGAGACACCACCAAATGTTGCAGGATGTTTACTCACGCGAATGGCTTTGTTGTACGTCAATTTTTTCGAACAGATTTGGATAGAGTATTAATTGAAATATTATTTGGAATAATTACTATAGCACTTTTTATGATATGATGTGTGTAAGATAAAAAGGTGGTTGGAAATGTAAAAAAATGGATTAAAAATTATGTTTATGATACAAGTGAAATATTATTTGAAAAATTTTGCTATCCAAACAAGCCATTTGATTTTCTTAATAGGCTTTTGGCCTCCAATTAACTAAAAATTAGAAAATTTTTATTTCCTCATTAGTTTGGTCCACTTGAACAATGGATTGAATTGTTTTGTCTTGTCAATCATCCTTTTTTTTTCAAAAAAAAAAAAAATCGAATAGATGATGGCTGGAATTTAAGAAATGGGATGAGAAAAGCGAGATCTGAACTCAAGGCCTCTAATTCTTTGAAAAAAAATTTTCTTTTGTCTTGTCAATTATCTTGTGAATTGCTAAACCTAAAGTGGGAAAGGTTGGTCTTTAGTATCTCGTGGTTTCTAACAGAAACTACTAGATTTTTGGGTATATGCATAAAACTATTGAAGATTAATTTATTGATATTTAAACTCACAAGAGATTCTGAATATAACTTTATTGAAGCCTAGGGAACTAGTTGCTTGCCCATTAGCTGCCATTGGGTTCTTTTCTTTGTTGATATGCATAGCATTTGATGGTGATTAACCTACAAGGTAACTATCCTGTCATTGGCCATTTTGCATGAAATGTCTTGAAATTAATAATTTAGGGATGCAGTCTTTTTCAAACCCTAGGTATACTTTCTTTTCTTTTTTTTTTTTAAACTCTACGTATACTAGAATAATTTTGTAACTGATATACTAAAAACCGTAAGTTTTGTTAATAATAATTGTTTTGCAAGACACTGAATTAACAAGTTGAAGGTACCATTATTCTTTTCATTTACATTTTATTCTATTTACAATTGCAGATTTCTATGCATATATAGCTCGAGGTTATTTACGTGAATATTGATATTTCTATTCAAAATATAATTCGATAGTGTTAGTTTTATTCAGGCTCCAAAAATAAGAAAATGAAATCTAAGAAATTGACTTTAAAGTGGATTTCGTGAAATTGCTAAGAAGGAAAGAGAAAAAAAAAAAAAAACTTCTTCTTGCTTTTTCCAACACTCCCCGTGAATCCACTCCTCCTTTCCCTTGTCAAAGATGAGGATCAAAAATGGTTTCTAAGGCCAAAAAAGCAATCTAATTGACCAATGAGACATAATTTAATTCTCAACCAATGATGCTCTGATACCACTTTGGGAAAAAGGAAATTCTTGAGCCACTCATTTCTGCTTGTTAATCATCAGAATATCTTAGTCAAGGTCCAAGAATTTTTATAATTTATACTAACTACATTTATTAGTCAAATTTAATTGGTGATATCTTTGAAGATAAAATAGTCTTCTTATGGATGATAGTGATGAAACCTTCGTCCCCACATAACTATGAAATATTTGTACTTAACTTTATCAAGGTTTTAGCTGTTAAAGAATCGTACTTATATTAACTTTTTTTTTTTGGTACCAGAAAACATGGATTATGTTGTGCAGTCTAAGTTATTATTATGTTGTGAATAAATGGAGGTTCAAGTGTCATGTGGATAAGGAAAATGTGTAAAATTTGCAACTCAATGCTTTGCTACCATGCATCAAAAGTTTCATATTTGCATAATTTGAAATGAAAATTTTTGACAAAAATTTAGGTTTTTGACCCTCCAGAATATTGAGTTGTATCACTTAACCCCATAAAACTTAATATTGAAATGTGTAAATTGTATTTTAATTCAACTCTTCAAAATAGCTCTGTCAACCATTTTTTACAACATATATTACACCGAGGGTGATTTGATCACCTAGTTTGAATTTAAATTAGTTCAAAAAGAAGTCCTATTATTATTGTTGTTGTTATTATTATTATTATTATTTTGGCATGTATGGCCTTCTTCCTCTTTTTTTTTTTGGGAGGTGGGGTGGGAGGGGGGGAGGGGTGATGGCCATCCATGTGTTACTTGCAGGCGAAGAAATTGCGAGATGTCAATGATGATGAAATTGAGAAAATTAAATTCGGCTCAAACTATGGAAGTTCATATTTCTTAAACATTAAATCAAATTAAGTTAGTTCCCCTCTAATTTTGTCATCAAGAAGATAGTAAAATGATATTTATGCACCCAAAAATGAATAGTAAAGAAGATTTGATAAATTAGACATTAAAAATAGTTAAGAGGCTAACATATTTCTATTTCACCTTTTTGTAGGTAAAAATATAACATTTGACTCATCCTTGGTTTGGGTAATTAAACACGAAGAGGAAGGGGAACAAATTAAGTGTCATGCCAAAATTAAAACACAAGGACCTGATCAGTTAAGGTTATGTTGAAGGGCGACAATCGTTGGCTAAGGAGCCCAAGTTTATCAATGCAGATTTATTAAATTTTAGGTTCCAAATTCCAATATATGAAGCTATGGGTCCAAATGCCCAAATTTTCCACAAAAGCTAAGATTGTGTATTAGTGTATGTGTGTCATTCAAAATTTTTTTGACTGAGGTAAGGAAAATCTTAGGTCGAAAAAAGAAGAGTTTTAAACGTTTTAAACTATTTTTTTTATCTTATAACTATATTTTTGAAATAAAAACAATAGTAGATTTTTTTCCAAAAAAAAAATTAGTCAGAGCAGAATAACTAAAAACAAAATTGTAACATTTGCATAGAGCCAATCTCAATATTTTTCTCTTTCTCGTTTGTGTGAATTATCGAATACAAAAAGTAAAGTTTGGTGACATTTTGGTTACACATGACGTTAGTTTTTAGTACTAGTAAAATTTGCATGTGCTTCTTGAACAATTTTCGTTATAAGGGAAGAGGATAGCGTGTTGATGTACAGAGATTAATAACCTATGGCTTAAGTAGGGGAAAGAGGTGTGACTAAAATCCACAAAAGAAGAGAGCATTTCTACTGTTTTTTTTTTTAATGTAAAATTTTATCAATTTAATCTCCTAATTTTGTAATTACCATCAATAGAAAATGTTGCAATCGTTTTACACAAGAAACTGGCACCTTAAAAGATGGGAAATAATTAAGGATTTTTCTAATGGGTGCCCTTAGGGCACCCGTTAACACGTCTAGTATTTATGTAACCTATCATATATATATACATACTAATAATAATTACTTTTTCTTGTATTTATATATTTTCTCTATTTAATCTTGCCTACGCTTTCTTGTATTTATTTACTTTTTCTAATTAATTTTATATTTTTAATAATATGACACCTGAAATGTACATTAACGAGTGCCTTATGAACACCCGTCAGACAAATCAAATTATTAAAAGCAGAATCATAGTACAATGAATAAAGTCATATTCTAGACTTGTCTAAATGTCTATCAACAAAAGGGGAAAGAAAAAAGACCACAATCATATAAACTCATGAGCAAATTCCAGGTATGCTTGATCCATGAATAGGGTTGATTGCACCGTCTAATCCAATACGCAGATTTCATGATTGAAATGTAAAATGGTCTATGATTATGTACATGGCATAATACTCATCATTTAACATCATCGTATAATTTCTGTAACAGTGAAAGCAGCTACAGTTAAAATCATGGCTTACGGAATAAAGATTACATTCACTTTCTGGCTCTTGGTATCAATGTAATATTACTCTATATAATAAGGAGAGATTCTAAAGTCTGTTTTGGTTTGGTATTCTCAAGTTAAATTTACCATTAGATGATAAAATAAGCATTTTTGACCATTAGGTTATAATAATTTCAAAACTTTTAAATTCAAACCACTATCATCATTGAGAGGCACATATTGAAGCAATGGCATCCTGAAGGGACTATAAAATTTTCCCATAATAAGCATATAAATTTGATGAAAATTGCTGTCTGCTAGTAAATGAGACTCGTATTGATGTTTCAAGAATACAAGGAAATTTTTGTAATCTAAAATTCAAGGTTTGCAAACAATATAGCCTAGTGCATAGCATTTCCCTAATCATATTGTAAATTAAAAATTCTTTAAACAAGTAGATCTAAATATCTATCAGGTTGGCAAAATCAAGATTTCAAATGTGAATAGCATACGTACTAGGGCCTGTCCGTCATTTGATTTAGGTTTTGTAAAATCTAACTGTGGAAAGTGAGTATACATAATAATCAAAATTAGTTAAAACTACTACTTGATTAGATTCTAGATTTTAGACTTTTTTTGGTTATTTAAAAAAAGGAAAAATCATTCAAAACGTTCCTCACATTTTGTTAAATGAATTTTTTTCGTATTTCACTTTTAAATTGGTAACTTTAAATCCCTTACAAAAAATCAAGTCGATAAAATTCAATCCTAACCTAGGCTTTTGATCACTTTTTATCTTGAATCTAATCACGTGATTCTACATTGTCATTTTTTTAGGCAAAAAGGTTAGATTTCATTTGTAATTAATTAAATGGCCCGATCCATATTTATTTTTGCCCCTAAAAATAGTAGGATATGACCCAAATCATATTCTTTTTTTTCCTAAAGTGGGTTTTAACCTAGTTCATATTTATTTTGTCACTAAAAATGTGGGTTCTGATTTTTTTTTTTGTACATAAAAAATGACTACATCTAAGTCACGTGGTGATCTTAGGCTAAAAAGCGGTAAAAAACGTAAGTTAGGACTAAATTTTGTTTACTTGAATTTATAAGGGATATGAAATTAATATTTTAAAAGTGAAGGAAGAAAAAAATTTATTTGACGAAATGTGAATGATGTTTTGAGCGATTTTTTCTTTAAAAAAATCTAAAATCAAGATGAAAAACAAACAAGAACATAAAAAAAATTGATTATAAAAAATTGGAATCTATAACTTGGTGAAATAATCAAACTGAGAAGAAGCACCAAATCTGGTCATATAAAATATATTTCAATTACAAAATGGAAACTTCATTTTAAGATAAAAAAAATAAAACTATTAATGGTTGGACTATATCTGATCTTTTTGGCTCTACATGACATTGCCATCATCGAATATGCTATTAAAGTATGGATTTTTAGCTTTGCTATTACAATGATTAATTATGCTATATAAAAACACAATCATCACGCGTGGTTTGGCATAGGCTTTGGGCTCGGAAATCTAAGATATGGACCCAGAATGGGGCCACAGAGGCTCTCTTGTCAAATCCTTTGTTCAAATTATTTATAGGGCCGGATTTGGCTCGTGCGTTGATTTCAAGTGGCCCATACTCAATTCAGTTGAGATCGACCACATAAAGCAGGATTAAGGTGGGATTAAAATTTGTTTGATGATAAGATTACTAGATTAGACAAGTACTGTGCAATACAAAAATCACCTTTTAGTTTAATTATTTAACTAAACTATGGATGGTCATTTTTTGTTAAGTGCATTAGCAATTCATATTTTTTTTTGGGCAAGCAATTTTATATGATTTTGGCAAGTTACCAAAGAGTTTTGGATTGCAATTCTCTATAGAAAATTTTTCATGCTTTTTGCGAACATATGCTCCGATCAACGTTTTACCTTATATATATCAAATCTTTATAGTATATTTTTCTATAAGAACCCCTAACAATAACATTCCAAATGGGTTCTTATCTTCACATCACTTCAAGTGGTAAAAGTAATGATAAGATAACTATTCAATGTTTTTAAGCTTGCAAAGACCTACAAAAATAAGATTTCAATTGAGTTAATCTTATATACACTGATAGTGTATACATTATCATGGTTGAATGCATAATACGTATACAGAATTTGGATTTCAAATTTAAATTCAAATTATGTATCATGTATCTAACCGTTAAAGTGTATACACCGTTAGTGTATAGAAATTTTGGTAAAGCCAATTGAGATACTATGTTTTTAAGTCAATAAAATAATCAGTATTGTAAAATTACTCCCTAGTAATATTCATATTGAAGTTAATTACTGTATGTTTAGAAAAGTTAAAATACATTTCCAAAAGTATGACAGAATTCAACATCAATTAGCTGCTCCCTACAAAGAATTGTATATGAACTTTTTCTACATACACACACATGTATCAAAATGGTTTATTGGGGGGATTTTTATTGTGTTTGGGAGGGAGCCGGGGGGGGGGGGGGGGGGTGGTGTGGCTGTAGGGCATTGACAAGTACAAGGGAGTAGTTGGGTTTCTTTTACTTCTTGATCACGTTAGTTGAATCAGAATCAAAACAAAAGGCCGTGCTTGTCTACCTTTTTTTTTTTTCAATCTAAATTATTTATTTCTTAAAAAAAAAATACTAGTATCTATATGTGGTAAAAGCCTTGAACATTGTGTGAACATGATGCAAATTCTTTTTCTAATTCCTTAAAAGTCAAAAAATCCAATTATGCAATATGAACTTTAAATGATAAACCATTGTAATTTGAACCTGGGAAGTTTTTGAAACGAGAAACGTAAGCATGGGAAAACCCAAGAATTTTTATTTCCAATAAGAAAAATAGATAGAAAGGGGAAACAAATATCACCTTAGGGTGGGAGTGACCGCCCAACAAGGCTTTAAAATTGAGGGTTAACTGATAGTAGATTATTTGGAATATTTTTTTGAAAAAAATAATGTAATATTTTTTTGATATGATATATATAAAAGATGGTTGAAAAATATGTTAATAATGCAAGTGAATAAAATTTGATAAATAATCTACCATCCAAACAAATACTAATATATTTATATTCTCAAGCTTTGACTAAATTACAAAAATCTATCTCGTGTTTTGATCAAATTACAACCAAACCTTTTGAATGGCAAAACATTTATCAAATACTGCTTATGTTAATTATCATTAGATGATGCTTGCATCAGTAAAATAACTGCCAAAAGACCAAAATCTTTATTTGCAAATTGAGCTTATGACATTGATCTCCCATGAGGTTTGTCCAAATTATGTTGACAATTCCTTAGGTTTGTCCAAATGACAAAATAAACCCTATACTTTGTCCAAATCAGTTCAATGCTTTAAATAGCTAAACATATATCAAGTGCCATTTTCCACTGGTCAATGGAATTAATTGATACAAAAGATTGAGAATTTTGAAATGCCCATTACTTACTAAAATTTTCCCCTTTAGGTTACAGTTAGTTTAATCAAAACTCTAGTCATATTGCATCACTAAAATAGCTGTTTCAGTCACCAATGCAGTCTCTTAAACCATTGCTGTTATGTACTTGATATTAAAAACTTTTTTCCATGTCAATTTGAAAAGAACCAAACCTTGTTTTAATAAAATACTAATTCTAAAACCACCTTCAACTATTAAAAATTAAGGTTTAGTTTTTGTACAAAGACACACATTTAGAAATTAGAAGTAAAAATCCAAGAAAGACACTTATATAGAAATAAGAGTAAAAATTTAATATTGAATTATGAATAGAAGATCATGCAGTCTAGTTAAATTTTATTCTCCCACACCACATTATTTATGTAAATGCAATTGGTGATTGTTGTATGGAAAAATTTGGTTGGGAGTCTGTGTTAGTGGCCAAATTGAGTAGACTCAGATTTTTTTTTCTTAGTAGTTAGAATTTGATTTTTCCTTTTATTTGGGTTTTACATTTTCTTGGGTCGCATGGAGGGATTTTCTTATAAATAGTTGACAACCAAATGGGTTTAAATTGCATTATGGTCAATTATAATTTGAACAAACCTCAAAGAGGTAAATATAGTTTCTTTGTAGAGGGAGCTTTGTCATTTCTCTACTTCAATTAATTGGTTTTCGACGCTCTCATTCATAGATGGATGATCATAATTTGGTCAAACACCAGAGTTTGTTTGATAGTTTACTCAAACCTCAGGAGAGGTAAATGTAGTTAACTCCAAAATTTATCTATTCATATGTGCAAAATTTCCCCATTTCAAAAATCAAGTTACACCTCTAAAAAATTATATACATTGATGAAAATATTTTGACCAATGAATTTCATTCCAAATGTTTTTGTTGGATGGGGGCAATAAAAGCCATGTAAGGTGACGGTAGGGTTTTATAACCTTTAACAAATAAATTCTAACATTTATGCTACATAAATTACTTGAAGTAAATAGTTTATGTATCTTTAAATCACCTAAAGATGATAGAAGGTACTTATAATATATGGTACAATTTGAAAATTAATTACTCCCTTTCATCCCATTTAATAACATTGTAAAGATAGTAACTTTATTTCGCATAAGCTAGTGAAGTTTTTTTTTTTTTTTTTTGAGCTACCTTTAGTGAAGAACTATTTCAAGCATCCACCTATCTTCTAAAATAACTAAATAAAAATAAATAAAAGAATAATAACGCCCTCTTAATGGAACAAGAAGGAAATTATTACTTCTTTATTTTTCAATAAATCTTGTACACAATAACACTACCGTTTTTGATATGATGCCCCTAAGAAGAAAGGTTTAAATAGCTACCATTGTCCCGGGGGCACTCGAGACATCATATCAAGATTAGCTGGATGATTGAATAGGTAAATGAAGCAGATAGTCACATGCATAACGTAACATGATTCTCTATTGTCTCTTTTCGAGTATCTTTTGCAATGGCTGGGCTCTGAGGATTTTTTTTTTTTTTTTTTCACTTTCTTGCCATAGATTAGAGCAATACACTGCTGCTTCTATATATTGCATTATTTCACCTAACAATATTAGAGAATTTTTGTTAAAAATATAAATATCTATCTTAATATGTTGCTCGTAAGATTGATTTAATAATCGGAAGATATGCATATTTAAAAAAAAAAAATTCCATTCAAAACGGGGTAATTCCACTTTACACTCTTCAATTATATTGTGATTCTCACTTTCATTCCTGAACTCTAAATTAGGACACTTTAATCCCTAGCCATTTGAGCAGCACGATTGCATGTTGCAATGGTATATATAGAAGGAAAATCAGATTAAATGATAACAAAAAAAATTCTAAAATTAGAGGGAATAAAGGATTTTAAGGATCCAAAGCTGGCATTGAGATATAATTTAGAGACTAAAGTGTTCCAATTTAATATTTAGCAACCAAAGTGGGAACTACGATATAACTTAGGGATTAAAGTGTTCCAGTTTAGAGTTCGGACACCAAAGTAGAAATCTATTTATAGTTGAAGGGTGCAAAGTGAAATTAACCTTCTATCTTGTGTCCAGCACTATCTCCTTCAGCAATCTATACATTTATGTTAAAAGTTTTAGCTATGCTACGGGATTTCTTATTTAAAAAAAAAAAAAAACTTAGTTAAGTATATTAATAGCATTTATTTTTCTTTCTGAAGTGATTACTTGTCAAATTTCATCAAGAGCTCCTTTTCTCCCAGGTTGAATCAGGGATGGGCTTATTGGTCATTAAGAGACATACATAAGATAGAAATGATTTTTTACAATTATTAACTTTAACAGTCAAGTAATGATCTAATACTAAAAGGCAATTAAGTGAGTGAGAATGTCCTAAGGCCTTACCGACATTCCACCTCATGATGCTTAATTTGTTAAACCACATTATCTATAATTTGTTATTCCAATGTGGCCCTCTTTTATAAGACCTAAGTAAAACGAAAAGCCCTTTTCTATTCATGATGCTTTGAATATTCGATCATTTGCAAAAATCAAGAAAGAGACAAAAATAATCCAGCTTTTAACACTAAACATCTGTTAGTGGTAGAAGTCAATTATTACTATTTTTTCGAGAAAATTCAAAAAGAAAAATTATTAGAATAATGAATAGAATGATCTAGCCACCAAAAAGAATGATTTCATTGGCTAACAGCAAGTTTTGGAGCCCACCCTTGTAATGATGCCACTATTAAGTTGTTTATGCTACTTTGAGCCTTGGATTAGGGAACCGATTGAGCAAATAAATGTATTAAAATCGTCTAAAACGAAAAAATAAAGGTATCTTACTTAAGGAGGCTGTTAGGGAGAAACATCTCAAGAGAGTCCATTAAAGAGTCCAATATGTAAGTCAGGAACCCAATTATGACCCAAAAACTTAAGCTATTAGATTTTGGATCCTTATTTACATATTAATCGCTCTTTCTCCATCTCTCGGACCAATGTGGGACATAACTCTTTATTCATGAATCTAACAAATCTCTCATTCCATGAGTAGTTCCCATATTAAATCCAAATTTACAAGTCCTTTTTCGAACCCACTTTAATACTCAACGCAAGTCCACTTTACCACTTAAGGTCACATCTTTTCCCAATCATGGACCCACTATTCTTTAAGATCCAAACTGTATTCTGGACTCCTGTCAACCTTTGGCTCTTTGGTCTAACACCAACCGGACCCTTGCCAAACCCATGGCGCATTTAGTCCAACACCAACCAAACTCCTTAGCACTTTGGTCCACTATCAATAAGAGAATTTTCACCGGTTCAACTCTGAGAAAGATTCACTTGCCCATGAGTAGTCTAATCTTGCAACCTGAATCTCTGATACCAATTTATTAGGAAGAAACATCTCAACAGAGTCCACTAAAGAGTCCAATATATAAGTCAGGAACCCAACTCTGATCCAAAAACTTAAGTTATTAGGTCTTGAACCCTTACTTACATATTAATCGCTCTTTCGACATCTCTCGAACTAATGCGGGACATAATCCTTTACTCATGAACTTAACAGAAGCATTAGTCAATGACAATTGGTTTTGAATACAATTAGTAATATCTCAAATAGGAGCCCTTTCAAATTCCAAAATGAATTCAAATAAAAGAAACATGCAAAGGTAACATTAAACACACTTAGACTTTTCTCTAGATGGGGAGTACAAAGTTGTTTTCATTGAATCGACCATTTAACTCTGCAAATCCATTGAAGTTCAACGTAGAGAGTCCAAAATAATTAAAGGGAGACTCCACTCAGTTACCTACAAAAAGATTTGGTTCACAATTTCACATCATTTTTTTCTTCTTTGGTTTATGTATTTTTTACAATACCTCTATTACTCATTTAAAATTGGTTTTATTGAAGAAACATTATTTTATTCCCCATTCATTTTTATTGAAATATCATAATAGTGTGAAACATTATAAGATTGGCTAGCAGGTGAATTCGAGAAATTTAGTCTGCCAAATTCAAATTAACGAAAATGAAACATGTTGCAGTGGAATGCAAATATATTGTAATAATATTAAAAGATGTTTGAATTAATAGAGTATTTTCTTAATAAAAGTTATTTTTGTTTATAAACTAACTTAATTACATCAAACACTATGAGACAATGCAATGAGGTAAAGCTCAAATAGGAAAAGAAGCCGAGCAACATAAAATTGCATCAATACATATAACTATTCAAAGTATATTTTTTTTACTTTTTCCTAAAAGTAAGTGTATAAATTCTTCAAGTACTTAGGGCCCTAAAATTTTATATTTGATAATTCTATACTTAATTAACTCTTAAGATGTGGTTGGTAGTGTATTGTTGAACACTAGTGCAACCATAATGTAACCTTGTCCTAAAAATATGCATTAATGTTATTCAAGGATGGACGTTCGTCATTCAACAGCGTTAAATTAAGTAGACAAAGTTTATGTTTATGCTTAAGAAGTAAAAAGTAGAGGTTAAAAGTTTAGGATTACAATCCTGTCATCCCTAATATTTTGAGGGTATATATATAGAGATAATGAAATCATTTCATTACCTTTAACACAAATAGGTGAGCCAAATTAAAATTGTTTTGGATTCAAATCTCCATTTTCCTCCCCAGTTCTTAAATCTCATCCTTCACTGACTAAAGAAATAATAAAAAAAAAAGCCAAATACCCAACATAGATTAATAGCATGGTATGCTTTTCAAAGAGTTTATATTACTCTACCATATTTGAATAGATCCAAAAACACAAACCAAAAAAAGAAAAAGAAATTTCATAGTACCTTTTTAATTTTCAATTTGCAACCCCTATTAAATTTGTTTGGTACTACAATGTATTTATGATGTTCAACAAATTAGTTTTGGATAGTGCAACTTTATGCTTGCTTTGCTGGCCACCATAGCCGAATTCTTTAAAAAGATGAAAGCGAAAAGCCTTCGTGAAAAAGTTACAAAAACTCGGAAGTTTGCTCCATAAATCCCATGCAGGCTGTCTTATATTCCCAAATTTTTAATTCCATGTATTTCAAGCTCGTCTCCTCTTTTTAGGCTTCAAGTTACACGAATGGATATTGATGAGCTGGTATGTTTTGTTTTATTTTCGCAAGATTTGGTGCAGTATCTCTTGATTTTATTTTTCAGTGAAGACTAAAGTGATGCTGAGAGGAGCATATACAGCACATCAATTGGAGGTTTATATTGTAATTATTTAATTTATAATTACTTTATTCTAGAAGTATTTCATCGAATTGTTAGAATAAATTATCTCAAACTACAAAAAACTCTCAGCCTGGTACAATTCTTAAATGTGATCTTGAAAATAGAAATTTGAAGAAGGGAAATGTTATTTGTATTCCCATTTTTGGTAATTGCTCCCCCATTATCGTATAGTTTTCATTTATAAAACTATATGATAAAACAAATGGTGGAAGTGCAAACAACAAAAAATAGAGTGCAAATAACATTTTTCTTGAAGAATTGGGATAGTAAAATTTTACTAATAAATGTGAATGTAAACATAGAGTATAGAGTTAATTCTACTTTGCACCCTTCAACTATTCCCCTATTCCACTTGGTCATCAAACATCAAAATAGGACATTTTAATCCTGAAAATGTAAAATTTGACCCGCTTCTATCAATGATTTGATAGAAGTGGGACAAATTTTAGACTTGAATGCGATAAAATTTTATACTTGATAGATTAAAGTAGGAATATTTTTATTTTGTAGATTAAAGTAGGATAAATTTTATACTTTAAGAACTAAAGTGAAACAGATTTTATACTTAAGGAACTAAAGTATTCCACTTTAAAGTTTAGAAATCAAAGTGAGAATTCGGAGGTAATTGAAGGGTGCAACGTGCAATTAGCCCTAGAAATAATTAAATCACATTATATCGTTTTTGTTTTAATGGAGAGCACCAATTTCATATAACTTTTTCAAAACTTTGATCTCTATTTGCTAAACATTGGATGCCAGCAAAAGTACTTTTTCCGCACGTAATAGGTGGCAGCGAATTATAATTGCTCCTAGCAGTTTTTTTTACCTCATCATGATATTCTTGGTGTAGGAAAAATCATGAAGTATAATTACGGTACCCAATTTCTCTGATATCATTACACAAGATATACAGTAGAAATTCATTGATGTGCTTTTCTTGGGCTTTGTTAGCGAATAGGGCTTTAGACTTTTAGTAAAAGATAAATGTGACTTTTTTTAATTTTCTTTTGAATGGATGTGAATTAAGAAGAGATGATTTTTCTTACTAAAGAAATCACTGATAAACATCATCTTTTTTCTGGATAATAGGCTGGTTTAAGTGCTTTGAAAACTTTATGGTTGCTATGAAAGTGACAGTTAATTATGGGTAGCTAAGAGTCAATTTGTTGTTGCAATAGAACAAATATATTAAAATAAAAAAGATCCAAAATCATTTTGTAATTTGAAAAGCACAAAATACAACTAAGTTTGACCAAAAATAAAAATTGGTTCCATCATTAACAAAAAAAAAAATTGTGAAAAATATGATATAGGTATTTTATTTTTGTTTGGTTGATTCATTTCAAAAAGAACTATGACATCTCCAGAAACAAAAAGAATGAGTGTCTAGTCAACTTAAACATGTTTCATCAACAGTTTTGGTTTTTTTTTTTAAAGATAATTAATAGCACAAAAGAAAGTAAATTTGTACATCAGAAAACATCACCACAAGTTTGTTAGTTATTCCACCAAATGGACAAATTTTACCACAAAACTAAGCAAGCATCTTGTGACTAACAACTGTTATGACTTGGTCGATGCCATGATATGATCATATAACAACTTTTTCTTCTTCTTCTTCATTTGTGTGTATTACTGTATTGCATTTCAAATACTGGAAAACTTATGAAGACAATTGCGAAAAAAAATAATAATAATAATAAATAAATAAAAACTTAAAAAAAAACACTGTAGGAAAGTACATATCTTCATCCCTATGAAATGAACAGTTGTGTACGTCAATTTCTACCTTACAATGAGTACAAAATTAGGACTTTACGTGCACAACTGCATCACATCATATACGATATATGTTCATATCAACCCCAATAAATGGCGAGGTACAGACCATTGATTGATATACTATGCAATACTAAAACACCATAATTCACCATATCTATAACGAAATCATTGGATATATATGTTCATCATTTCATCCAAAATTAATAGCAAGGGAAATTTGAGCTATCATCTAATCTATTTGATCAAGCATAATATGACATTCATTGCTTAATAAGAAAAGAATTGCAAAATAGAACCAAATAAACTCGTAAAAATAAAAGATTTTTGGAACTAAGGTGAGTTTTTGGATATATCATATCAACTATGGAGTGTATATAGTTTTATTTACATCATGAAGTTCTCCAAAACCATATGAAGAACAAAGGGATCCAAAAGGAAAAAAGAGAAAAGGATAAACATCAAGAAAGATAAATAGTTAAGTTCCTAGATTTGATGCAAACCAAAAGTCTAGGAAGTAAGCCAAATTAATGGCCTTGAATATTTTTTTCCTCCATGATTATGGAGGAGAATCTGGCAAAATAAAATCAACCCCGTTCACAAAACCTAAGACAAACCTTGAAGTTGTCAAAGCTAATAATATCCCATGATTTGTGCATTACCCACCAGCTGACCATCATCTTCTTTGTTCTAAAATAAAAGGAGATCAAATAAACAAAAATATACTATAATTTCTTCTCTTCTTCCTCTTCTTCTTGATTCTCAGGGATATCTCCAACTTTGTAAGCCAATCTCGTTGTGTTTTCTTGAAGGACCTGAGGCTGGAATAGGGAACCTTTTGGGCAAGGAGTTGAAAAAGTGGCCTGAATTCTGAGATTTTGGGTTTAATTTGAAGGCATTAGTGCTTCTGGAGCCCTGACTATGTCCAATAATGGAGAAGAAAATCAGCACTACCAGCCAAAGCAGTTGAATTAAAGGTCTTCTACAGTGGCTCATTTTGCGGGACTGTTTGCAGAAAATTATGCAAACGCAGACAGAAGGACAGTATTCAGAGAAAGGGAAGAAGAAATACAGTGCAACTTAGTCAGCTCTGGTGAGTTATATTGAAGGGTTTTGACGAGAAAAAAGGAGGATGATCAGCAAGAAAGCAGAAAACAAGGACAAATTAATTGAAGCCTGAATATTGAATATGCTGTGTAGTAATAGAATAAAATTAAGCAGTTTCTGGGGTCTGTGTTTCTTTGTACTGTGTTGTGGAGAGAGATGAATGTGATGAGTATGACTAGATAGCTTTGAGGAAATCAGGAGGATGGATACTTCTAATTCAACTGGTCTCGTGGCTAGTGGTAATATCAGAAGCAGAAAGTTGATGAATTTGAAAAGGTAGTAAAGAAAAGCTTTTTTGAATGGGTCTCAAGGGGGAGTTGGGAAGTAGAGGCTGTAGGGAATTAGAAAACAAAAGAAAAGGTGACAGGAAAATAAAGTAGAGTAGGTACTATTTGTAGTTCTCTTTCTTCTCTTGAAATCTCTTTGTCAAATGCCAAGAAAAGAAAGAAAAGGAAAGGATTGAAAGATAAGAAAGAAAGCAGGAGAGGTAGGGTTATGTCATCTTAAGGTTAGGTGAGTGCTTGGTCCCAGTCCATATTAATGGCCAACTAAGGTTTTGGCACTGTTGTTTTAGACCCCCATAACAGGAAATCTTGTCTCCTTTGCATAGTTCTCTTTTCTAGTCTCTGTCATGATCTCTCTTTCCCTCTCCCTCTCTTTTATTTATCTTCACAATTTGCATTTCATGTCTAATTAGTAATATTTACTATTTAAATTTATATCCTCGCAAAGCCACAAATAGTTGTCACAACTTGTGGAAGGAATTTGAAGTTTTGGTCACAAGACAAGTGCATAAAAAAATCTCCAAAAACAGAGAATTATTTAATTTGCATAACGTAAGTTAGTGTCACAAAGTCTCCTAACTTTATAGTAGTTACATCCCCTCTCCCCCTAGTGAGATTTTAATGTTTTAAAATATAATACCACAAAGGGATTTGTTTTTACGAACATTGCTTTGACTTGAAAAAAGTTTTTCACCCTAGGGTGAAAAACTTTTGCACAGCTTATAAATTCTTAGAGTGTTGCTAATTTGCAATTTAATTTTTTTCATTTTTGACAATTTAGAACCTAAAGTTCTATTTTCTGCCACTTTAATCCAATTAAATCCCAATCATGAAACAAAACTTGGGTCATTAATATCATCTATTGACTAATAATTAGACTAACTACGCATATCAAGATCGCTGTCTATCTTTAATTATTTAGGCCTAACGTTCTACCCAAGTGCTCAATTCACACAAGTAAAATTTATATATCATTTCAAAGGATGAAGAAAGAAAAGCTTAACGGTAAAATCAAGGGTAAACTGCACAAATAGTCCCTCACATATTGCAAATGTGAAAATTTCGTCCCTCAGATCGAAAATGATCAATTTTAGTCCTTATCAAATAAAAAAGGATCAATTTGAGTTCCTTTTCACTTTTCCGACTGATTTTTGCCCGGAATATCTCACGTGCACACCACGTGGCCAACTTTTCAAGGGTAAAAATGCCAAACCACTTATCTGTTGACCAAAACCAAAATGTAAAGGACGAATACTGCCCAAAAAAAATCTCCATTTTGGTACTAACTCACCGTTCCATCTCCGATTCCTCTCAACCCAAACAAAAAAACTTAATTATCACTACCCACTACCCAGCAGTGGACTGATGTTGATGGAAAGGAGCGTTAGTGACTAAAGCGAAGAAGAAACAGGCATACCAGAGTGATGGACGAAGAAGACATTCAATGGATCCCAAATTACGGTATGTTTTTCTAAACCCTAAACTGTAAAATTTATGGAATAATGTCAGATACTATGTGAATAGTTTAAATACAGTTGAAATAAGCATGATTTGTGCAGTTAAGAAGCATTATTATATTGATTAGGGTTGCTGGTGGTCAATTTTATGTATTAAATTGTTGTAAGTACATGTGGTCCCTTGTATTGTGCTGTGTTGTCGCTTTACATAGATGGGCTGTCGGTCCCAAAACAATTTTTTTGTTGTTAACTGTCTCCTAAATGGTTGGCAGATTGTATGAATCGATTTTCCATTAGGGTCCACTATGGAGGTGAATTCACTGAGTTTCCGAACAAAGAATACCGCGGGGGTAGTGTACAAATTGTTGATTGTTGCAATCCTGACAGATGGTCTATATGTACACTTGATAGGGTTGCAGAAAAACTGGGTTATCCTGAGTTTACTGTAATATACTATTACTTAATACCCGGGAAGAACATGGAGGATGGGTTAGTGTATGTGTTATGTGAAGATGTTGCTCAGGATTTGGCTAGAGACGGAGTGAAATATGGTTTGGTTGATGTATACTTTGTGCACTTAAAAACCTACTCCATAAGTGAATGTGAAGCTGGACCATGTAAACCAAAAGAGGGGACTGATCCTAAGGAAAATCAACAGGGTAGTAAGGTGCATGAAGAACCTTCTGATGTAGAAGAAATAATGTTGACTAATATTCCTGTAACTCAATCAGAAAATGAGGGTGAAAAGGATAGCATAGGTGCTGGTGAGTCAGGAGTTAATAAACACATAGAGGAAGCAGCCATAGGAGAGAACTTAGGTGAAATGCTTTCAGAAGTTGACATTAGAGTTGCTGATAAAGGGGATAGTGCAGCAAATATAGGAGGGCCTGATCAGAATTTTAGAAAAGAACAAGATTGGACAAACTCAGAAGTACAGAATACTGGAAAAAATGCACCTTCTACTAACAAATCACCAAAAGAGAAATCATTAAAGAAAAAATCCTCAACAAATAAAGAGCAGGCTGAAAAAGTTGAGAAAAAGAAGAAGAGTAAGAAGGAGACACATGCTGAGGAAGATGAGGAATGTGCTGATGGTGACAAGTTCATTGATAGTGACTATGAGTTCAGTGATGAAGAAGACATAGTAAAATCTGTTAAAGACAGAAAAGCTGAATGGGAGAAAATTGCCAAAAATTGCAAATCAAATAAGAGTACAAAGGAAAGAACATGTCAAATGGAGAATGCTGAGATGGAAGAAGATGCTACTGACTCAGATGAATTTGATAGTTGGTGTGACTCAGAAGTAGAAGAAGATCAGCCAAGAAAAAGAGCTAAGTTTCCAAAATTTAACCCTGAAGCTGATATGATTGATCCCAAATTTGAGGTTGGACAGATTTTTACTTGTAAGCAGTTGTTCATGAAGGCATGCAAGAGCCATGGAGTGGTTCACGGAAGGAAGATAAAATTCAGTAAAAATGATGGCAGAAGAGCTACGGCTTATTGCAAGGACTGTAGCTGGAAAGTTTCTACAGCTGTTATGCTAGACAAAAAGACTTTTCAAATCAAGAGCATGCAAGGTAAACACAGTTGTGGGAGGACATTTGACCACGGACTAGCAAATTCAACTTTTTTGGTTGATAGATACAAAAAGGAGCTGGCTGCCATGGCCGACATGAAGGTGAGTACGCTCACAGATAAAGTGAAGACTGATGTTAATGTCAACATCTCTAGGTGGCAAGCTTATAGAACTAAGAAAAAGGCAGAGAGTTTAGTTAATGGTGAACATGAAGCCCAATACAACAAACTACGAAACTATTGTAGGGAAGTAAAGAGGGCTAATCCTGGCTCAAATGTTTTCATGACCACTGTTGAAGATGATGAGGGAGAAGATAGGTTTGAGAGGTTGTATATTTGTCTCAATGCATGCAAGACAGGCTTTTTAAGTGGTTGTAGGCCTGTTGTCGGGTTAGATGGCTGCCATCTTAGAGGGCCCCACAAGGGTGTGTTGCTTACAGCTGTAGGAATTGACCCCAATGATCAGTTGTACCCCATTGCCTATGCTGTGGTGGAAATAGAAAACAAGCTGACTTGGAAATGGTTCGTAGGTGAATTGCTGAATGACCTCCAAATCAGAGATGAAAATCATTGGACAATTATTACTGATAAACAAAAGGTATGTTAGTGTATTTTTCTGGGATTTTTTTAAACTGAGTTTGCTAGTTTTAATTTGATGATCTGGTTTCACCTTTTTATTTGTTGAAGG
Source organism: Coffea eugenioides (assembly GCF_003713205.1). Lineage (NCBI taxonomy): Eukaryota > Viridiplantae > Streptophyta > Magnoliopsida > Gentianales > Rubiaceae > Coffea > Coffea eugenioides. The sequence goes on from NC_040041.1 coordinate 11,996,758, forward strand.
GACTGATTCAAGCTATTCAAGAGTTGCTTCCAGATGTGGAGCATAGGATGTGTGTGAGACACATGTACAATAACTTTAAAAAGCTGCATGGTGGTTTGGCGTTAAAGGAGAGAATTTGGGCACTTGCAAGAGCTCCTTACAAAAATCTGTTCAAGGCTTTGATGGAAGCTTTGAAAGCAGTTGATGAGGGTGCATTTCAATGGTTGGTTGACAACACAACACCACAGCAATGGTCCAGAGCTTACTTCAGAACCTCCCCTAAATGTGACATTTTATTGAACAATCTTTGTGAGAGTTTCAACTCCAGCATTTTAGAAGCAAGGGAGAGGCCTATACTAGGTATGTTGGAAACAATACGACTTTATTTAATGGTTAGAATGGAGAATAAGAGGGAGTGGATGCAGAAGTATACAGGAAAGGTATGTCCCAAAATTTTAAAAAAGTTGGAAAAGGTAAAAACTGCTTCTAGTGCATGTATAGCTACACCTTCAGGGGACTGGAATTATGAGGTGAGATGTATGTATGGGGATAGGTACACTGTGAATTTGGCTAGCAGAACTTGTAGTTGTAGAAGGTGGGAACTAAATGGCATTCCTTGTGCTCATGCAATAAGTGCCATTGCTTTGACAAAGGAGTCTCCCGAGAACTTTGTTCATGAATGCTACTCAAAAGAGGCCTATATGAAGGCATATGGGCCTATAATATATCCTCTCAATGGTGAGCATTTGTGGAAGGATTTGAAACAGGGGCCTGTCCTACCACCTGAAACCATCAAGCTTCCTGGCCGGCCAAAGAAGGTAAGAAGAAAAGAGCCAGATGAGCCACCAGCTACAACAACTTCTCGAGGACAAACAAAGAGACTGTCTAGAGTTGGTCTAATGGATTATAAGTGCAGAAAGTGTAAACAGAAGGGCCACAATAGTAGGAAGTGTCCAAGCAGTCATGATCAAGAGAATGTCCAGCAACAAGCTGCTGCGGTTACAAGTAGCTCTCAATCACAACAGCAGACTCCCAACACTATGAATCCTGGTGCAAACAAGCAGTCCCAACCTCAGCAGTCCAATTTCACACCTGAAGCAGTTTTTGGTGCAAGTGGCTTGGAGACTGATACAAATGACCAAGTCTTGTTTGATCTCATCAGTCAAATCCCAGATCAACCTACAACCAGCCAACCACCTACTTCAACATTGACAACAAAGAATGCAACATCTCCAGTTCATGTTTCTCTATTTGTTCATACTAATAATAGCATGTTGACTTCTTTCTATACTATTATTTATTTACTTGAATTTCTGGTTGCCAATTGTCAGGGTAAGAAAGTCAAGTACAGATGTGGTGTATGTCAGAGATTTGGACACACTCGAAGTAGTTGTGATTCAACATTGGCCTCTCTCTATAAGAGACACCCATGGGAACCACCTGGATTGGCTGTAAGTATTGTCTACTACGTGCATAGTCTAAAGAGACTGCAAAGATATCTACTTTTAAGACTGCAAAAATTGCTATTGACTGTAAGTAATTGACTGTAAGTAATGACTTCTTCATTGTTTTTTTTTGTATCAGAGGCCCAAGAATACTGCAAATATATCTACTTCTAAAAGTGCTGCAAAGAGGGCTAAAAAGGCCTAGATGACTGGCCTGTTATTGCAAAGAGGGATGACTGCAAAGATATCTACAAAAGAGTGCTGCAAATGGTGGATATAATAAAGAATCCACAAAAGAGTGCTGCAAATGGATTATTTTTCGCCTTTTTGTCTTGTATTTGACTTCAGCAGACCTTTTTTTGGAGCAATGGAATTGACTTCTTAGTTCATTGCATTTTTTTTGATAACAGGCGTATTGTAATGAATGTACTTGGCTCGGTTATGTACTGTTTTTTTTCATTGCAATGGAATGCATGCTCTTCTTATTTTTGAAGGGACTGATTATTGGTTAGTTGAACCCTCAGCAGATGACATTGGCAGGACTGAAGAATGAATATACAATTATGTTGTCTCCAATTTTGTTTACTGACACAAATATTGAGTAGTTAGTTAATGTTGTTGAAACCTTGCCAAGTTCTGATATGGCTTAATCCTTAAAAAGTTTTTGGCAGGGCAGGTTTTAATGTTGTTGGTCTCATATTTGGCTGACTAGACATGGTGGACTGCAATATGAAATCTTGTGTTAATGCCTTCTTCCCCTTTCGGCTTTCTTCCCTCTCCTGCTGCTGCTGCTTCGGTATAGCAGCAGTTTTGACAGATTCTTTTACCTACCAACTCTGCAATATCGCCATTATCATCTGCATTATCTTTCAAGTTAGACTTTTATTCCATCTTATGCTGTAAGCTCATATTCAAGAAAAAATCACAATATACCAGAAAGAACTTAAGCTTCATAATTGCATTCCAACTCCCATTTGTACAATCAACAGGGCCACTAAACGTAACCCAACCTAAGTACAACAAATAAAAGCCACCCAGTTCCCAGTTCACCACCCAGTTCCCAGTTCCCCACCTGCACCAACAAATGCCAGTTACAACTCAATCTTTGCTCAATAAATTCTGCACTATGAATACAACAAAGGCCGCAAACAGGAACAATTTCATCATTTTCTCCTTGCGTCTTGTTTCTTCCACCTTTGCCTCCAGCTCTCTTAATCTCTTCGCCAATCTTCTTGTGTGTCTCACTAATTTATCGCACCTCTCGCAACTGTTTGTATCATACCACTTGAAATAGCCACAGCCGCCACCACCATTATGCTGTTCAAAATTACCTCTTCAAATTTCACATTTTCTAAAAGAAAAAAGAAACAGAAATCAGGCACACTTACTTCGTAGTAAGCGCAACCGTAGAACCTCTTTCCTGGATTTTCAGCTGTCCACGACGTCTTCACCCTAGCTGGTACACCGCAATTACAAGTTGGTGGTTCTGCCATGGAGATGAGGCTCAGCTTTTGGGTTGGTTGAAATGAAGAAGAAGAAGAATTTTGGGCAGTATTCGTCCTTTACATTTTGGTTTTGGTCAACAGATAAGTGGTTTGGCATTTTTACCCTTGAAAAGTTGGCCACGTGGTGTGCACGTGAGATATTCCGGGCAAAAATCAGTTGGAAAAGTGAAAAGGGACTCAAATTGATCCTTTTTTATTTGATAAGGACTAAAATTGATCATTTTCGATCTGAGGGACGAAATTTTCACATTTGCAATATGTGAGGGACTATTTGTGCAGTTCTCCCTTCATTTTTTCCCCATTGTACTCCTACTTTGAGTTACAAA